>NW_012267224.1:18733686-18739641 GCF_000151885.1 Dipodomys ordii
CACACACACACACACACACACACACACCCATAACAAAACAAAACCAAAAAAAAATAACTGGACTAAGAAACAGTATAGCCATGTTAAAGCAGCCTGTGCTATGCAGTAAGACCCTGTCAATAATAATAATAATAATAATTAGTAAAAGTAATATTATTATTATATTCTGCGATTTGGAAAACAAAAACCCTTAAGATGACTAAAGATCAAACACTAGTGTACAAAAGGGTAAATAAATTCCAAATCTCTAAAATTGCCTGTAGTATCTCTATAATGTACTGTGCTGGTACAGGAGCTTGAACTCAGAGATTTGTGATCTCAATCACAGATGGCACTTTACCATTTAGCCATGCCTCCAGTCTGACATATTTGAAGGTGAAGTCTCAAGACTTTTCTTCCACAGCTGGTTTCAAATCACAATCCTTTAGCTCTTAGCCTCCTTAATAGCTAGGTTTACACAAATGTGAGCCTCTAGTATCCAGCCTGCTGTATCTATATAACTTTTTTTTTCAATTGTGGATCTTGAACTCAGGGCCTGGGTACTGTCCCTGAGCTTTTTCACTCAAGGCTAGCCTTCTACCACTTTGAGCCACAGCACCACTTACAGTTTTCTGTAGTTAATTGGAGATAAGAGTCTCACAGGGCTGGGAATGTGGCTTAGTGGTAGAGTGCTTTCCAAGCATGCATGAAGCCCTGGGTTCCATTCCTCAGTACCACATACACAGAAAAAGCCAAAAGTGGCTCTGTAGCTCAAGTGGTAGAATGCTAGCCTTGAGCAAAACCAGCTCAGGGACAGTGCCCAGGCCCTGAGTTCAAGCCCCAGGACTGGCAAAAAAAAAAAAAAAAGTAGAAGGCTGGTGGCTCACAACAATAATACTAGCTACTCAGGAAGCTGAGATCCAAGGATTACTGTTAAAAGCCAGTCCAGACAGGAAAGAGTTTCAATTCTTATCTCCAATTAATCACCGAAAATAGAAGTAGAGCTGTGGCTCAAAGTGGTAGAGTACCAGCCTCAAGTGAAATAGTTCAGGGACAATACCCAGGCCCTAAGTTCAAGACCCACAACCAGACAAAAAAAAAAAAAGTCTCACAGACATATGTACATATATATTTTTTGGGGGGGGGCAGGTTGTGGGGCTTAAACTTTGGCCTGGCTGTTCCTGAGCTCTTTAGCTCAAGGCAAGTGCTCTGCCACTTGAGCCACAGTGCCACTGTTCTGGTTTTCTGGTAGTTAATTGGAGATAAGAGTCTCACAAACTTTGCTGCCCAGGCTGGCTAAACTGTGATCTTCAGATCACACTGAATAGCAAGGATTATAGGCATGAGCCACCAGTGCCTGGCTGTATAATTTTTTTTTTACTGTTATTAAAAAGGTGACTTACAGAAAAACTAATTGTATTGTCAAAGCTCACAGAATTCACGAACTTTATAGACCATGATAATGACAATTTGCCTTGTGAAGGTTAAAATGTGTTTGTAACTTTAAATATCACTATTCAACAATACTGTGAAATATGTGAAATTTATGTAATCACCTAAACTCAATTAAAAAAAGAAAAGTGAGGGGCTGGGAAGGTGGCTCAGTGGTAGAGTGCTTGCCTTGCATGCATGAGGCCCTGGGTTCGATTCTTCAGCACCCCATGAGCAGAAAGAAAAAAAAGCCGGAAGTGGCGCTGTGGCTCAAGTGGTAGAGGGCTAGCCTTGAGCTGAAGAGCTGAGGGACAGCACCTAGGCCCAGAGTTCAGGCCCCATGACTGGACCCCCCAAAAAATAAATTAATAAAATAAAAAAAGAAAAGTGAGAGAAGGGGTGGGTTAGGAGCAATGGGTGACAATGTTGTCAGACACTTTGTATTCATATACTGGTTTTTTTTTTGTTTTTTTGGGGGGTCCGGTCGTGGGACCTGAACTCTGGGCCTGGGTGCTGTCCCTCAGCTCTTCAGCTCAAGGCTAGCGCTCTACCACTTGAGCCACAGCGCCATTTCCGGCTTTTTCTTTTTGCTTATGTGGTACTGAGGAATGGAACCCAGGGCCTCATGCATGCAAGGCAAGCACTCTACCACTGAGCCACCTTCCTAGCCCTAAAAAATTTTTTTAAAAAGGTGATTTACAGAAGTAGTGCTGTGGCTAAAGTGGTAGAGTGCTAGCCTTGACAAAAGAAGTTCAGGGACAGCACCCAGGCCCTAAATTCAAGTCCCAGGACTGGTTAAAAAAAAAAAAAAACAGCCAGAGCTGGGAAGGTGGCTCAGTGGTAGAGTGCTTGCCTTGCATGCATGAAGCCCTGGATTCAATTCCTCAGCACCATATAAGCAGAAAAAGTCAGAAGTGGAGCTGTGGCTCAAGTGGTAGAGCGCTTGCCTTGAGCTGAAGAGCTGAGGGACAGCACCCAGGCCCAGAGTTCAAGCCCCGTGACTGACAAAAACAAAACAAAAAAAAAAAAACAAACAGCCAGGCACCTGTGGCTCACGCTTGTGACCCTAGCTACTCAGGAAGCTGAGATCTTAGGATCAAGGTTCAAAGCCAGTCCAGGTAGGAAAGTCTGTAAGACTCTTATCTCCAATAAACCACCAGAAAACCACTTCTTGGCGCAGTAGTCCAAGTGGTAGAATGCTAGCCTTGAGCTGAATAGCTGAGGGACAGCACCCAGGCCCAGAATTCAAGCCCCACAATTGACAAAACAACAACAACAAAAAAACCCATTCCAGGATCTCAAGTATTAATTTGAAGTATTCAACATAACTTTATGTAATTATGCAAATTATTGCCAAAATAAATTTATATCAATTTGGTGTTATCTCTGCAAAAAGCCCAAAATTTACAAACAAACAACAAAAAAGAACCATTTTTTTCCTTAACCTTTTCTCTCATTTCTGCTAGACTTAACTCTAGCTCTTGATAAACTATCTTTTTTTTTTTTTTTTTTGTCAGCCATGGGGCTTGAACTCTGGGCTTGGGCGCTGTCCCTCAGCTCTTCAGCTCAAGGCTAGCACTCTACCACTTGAGCTACAGCGCCACTTCCGGTTTTTGGTGGTTTATTGGAGATAGGAGTCTCACGGTCTCTCCTGCCCAGGCTGGCTTTGAACCATGATCCTCAGATCTCAGCCTCCTGAGTAGCTAGGATTACAGGCGTGAGCCACCAGCGCCCGGCCTCTTTTTTTTTTTTTTTTGGTCAGTCATGGGCCTGAACTCTGGCCTGGGCGCTGTCCCTGAGCTCTTCAGCTCAAGGCTAGTGCTCTACCATTTGAGACACAGTGCAACTTCTCGCTTTTTCTGCTTATGTGGTGCTGAGGAATCGAACCTAGGACCTCATGCATGCAAGGCAAGCACTCTACCACTGAGCCACCTTCCCAGCCCTCAAGAATTTCTTTCTTCTTCTTTTTTTTTTGGTCTGGCCATGGAGCCTGAACTTTGGGTCTAGGCACTGTCCCTAAGCTCTTCAGCTCAAGGCTAGTGTTCTACCACTTGAGCCACAGTGCCACTTCTCGCTTTTTCTGCTTATGTGGTGCTGAGGAATCAAACCCAGGGCCTCATGCATGCAAGGCAAGCGCCACTTTCACAGCACCTTCTTTATCTTCTTAATCCCTCCATTTCTCTTCTATTTCAGAGTCTGTTAAAAATCCATCCCTAGGCTGCCACTTTTCCAGAAATAATCATTTAATGGTTCTATTTTGTTATGTTCCTTGGTCTATTAGACTGACAAAACAAGATAAGAGTAGCTTATAAACAGTAGAAATTTATTCATCACACTTCTGGAGGCTAAAAGACAACCAAGATCAAAGCACTGACAGATCTAAGGAATGGAGAAAGCTTGTTCTCTGGCTCAACAATGGTGTTCACTTGTTCTCAGTGGTGGAAAAAGGCAAGCGGCTCTCTGGGGTCCTATTTATGAAGGTTCTGCCCTGATGATCTAATAAATCACACATGATTAAGTTTTCAATTTATAAATAGAGCACAACATTCATACCAGAGAGAGAAAAAAAATAGAAGAACACTTCCCAAGTAAATAAAAACCCAATAGGGCAAATAGTATCAACTCATGAAAAATCTCCAACCATAAGATCCTGCTTTTCAGACATTGCAGCTGTTGCTTGGCATCCAAAAATCCAGGCAGCCCAAGGCTTTGCTGGGTGCAAGCCCATACCACACGTAAGAAACTCTCCCAGGCTGAAATCCTACCTGTGACTCTACTAGGCTTTGCTCTAATGGAAGTGATGCCTCACCCCTGCAGCCCAGCCCTCCACATCATTCCTTCATAAGGAATAAACAAGACAAATTAGCAAGATCAATAGCACTTTTTTTTGGAAGTTTTTAAGCATATATTGGAAGGCAGTGGGCTTTAGAACTATATTTCTAAAGACGGAGATGCAAGTGCAATAGTGCAGGCACTATGTAAGGAGGTGGGTGAAGACAAAGACAAGTAAATTTCTTTGACATTTAAAGACTATGTATAAGTGACCACACTTCTACAATTCATACACTATATATACCTGCAATAATATCATTGTATGAAGCCAGAGGATTTACTCCCTATTATTATAGAAGAAAAGATACAACAGGAAGTGCCGCAGCTAGGCTCACTGGGGGTACCCTTAAGTGGCCTAAGAGAACCAAAAAGTTGAAACAGTCTGACTGAATCTCCAGGACTCTGGGCCTGAGACAGGAGAGGCCCTACTTCTGATTTTGTGTTGTTTTTTTTTTGCTCAAGACTAATGCTCTACTACCTTGAGCCATTTTGGGGGTTAATTGCAGATAAGAGTTGTAAGGTGGCTGGGAATATGACAGTGGTAGAGTGCTTGCCTAGCATCCATGAAACCCTGGTTTGATTCCTCAGTACCACATAAGCAGAAAAGGCCAGAAGTGGCGCTATGGCTCAAGTGGTAGAGAGCTTGCCTTGAAGCACTAGAAACTTAGGGACAGTGCCCAGGCTCAGAGTTCAACCCCCATGACTGACCAAAAGAGAGAGAGAGAGAGAGAGAGAGAGTATTTACAAGTCAGAGGTAATGTATATGTAATGTAATCGAGAACTCTGGAGGCTGATGCAAGAGGATCATAAATTTGAGGACAGCCTAGACTACATAGCTGTTTCAACAAATAAATATTTATTAGATGTTTACTAGGGGGGTTGGGAGTATAGCTCAGAGCATTTGACTGCAATGTACAAGGTAGTAGGCTCTCTATGCAACACACATGCACACCCTATTAGTCAAATTCCACCTAAAAATACTTCCAACTCAAGAAAAATGGCTATTTTTTATAATTAGGAACCGAAATTCAACAAAAATTATAAACAAACAAACTGGACACTGGGGGCTCACGCCTGTCATCCTAGCTACTCAGGAGGTTGAGACCTGAGAATCACTTTTCAAAGACAGGTAGAGTAGCAAAGTCTGTGAGACTGCTTTAGATCTGCCCAGGAGAACAGCCCCCTCCCACTTCTTCCAGAAACACAGTGCATTGCCTTACCAGAAATCACCTGCCTAAAACCAGTAATCACCTATCAGTCAGCAAAGGACCCCCAGACTTTAAGGTCACTTCCTGAACCGACCTGGTCACACTTCCTTCAGACAGTGAGAAATTTCCAAGGCTCTCATCATTTTGCATCCACTGTGATAACTCCTACCTTTCCCTATATAATCCCACTCTTCCCTACCTCTTCTCTTCTCTCTCTGCATGCCTCCATTTAGTGCGGGCTGGGTGATTGCCCTTCCTCTTTTCTGCCTGCTCATGTGGTGGTCTCCTTTCATTGAATTTTACAACTCTTTTTGGCCAGTACTAGGGCTTGAACTCAGGGTCTGGCACTGTCCCTAAGCTTCTTGTGTTCAAGAATAGCACTCTATCACACGAGCCATAGCTTATGGCCTTTTCTGTTTATGTGGTACTGAGGAATTGAACCCAGGGCTTCATGCATGCTAGGCAAGTACTCCACCACTAAGTCATTCCCAGCCACCTTACAACT
>NW_012267224.1:18741832-18774419 GCF_000151885.1 Dipodomys ordii
CAAGGCTAGCACTCTACCACTTGAGCTACAGAGCCACTTCTGGTTTTCTGGTGGTTTATTGGAGATAGGAGTCTCACGGTCTTTCCTGCCCAGGCTGGCTTTGAACCACGATCCTCAGATCTCAGCCTCCTGAGTAGCTAGGATTACAGGCGTGAGCCACCAGCGCCCCGCTGCTCTCTTTTGCCAGCCGCATGGAGTGCCAACCTTGCCTGGTCCCAGCAGGTCTACTGAATAAACCTACCTTTTACCTGAATACCACGTGCATGATACTGTTCTTACTCAGCAACCTCTTTTTAAAAACCTTGTAATTCCTACCTACCTACTCAGGATGCTAAGATCTGAGGATCAAGGTTTGAAGCCAGCCTAGGCAGGAAAGCCTGTGAGACTCATCTCCAATTAATCACAGAAAAAGCTGGGAGAGGTGCTGTGGCTCAAGTGGTAGAGAATTACCCTTGAGCAAAAGGAGTTCTGAAAATCCAAGCTGAGACTCTGAAAGGAGATAGAATGCCTTCTCTCCATATACACGGAATGCTGAAGAGTTTTCCAAGAAAGGTCCAGCAGTCTCGGCTTAATGGGAACTCAGATTTCACCCTAAACTGTGTAGGAGCCAGGGGTAGATTGAGGTTTATGCAAATTCAAGGCTGTTTACTGTTAAGTTCCCTTTCTAGAATAAGAAGGTCAGCCATCACTTGTATGCAAAATATTATCACAAGTTGAAGTTTATACCTTACTTCCTTGCATAAGACCAATAAAAACTTTGGTTGGGGGGCAGGGGGAGGAGGGGAAGGGGAAACAAAGGAGGAGGCTACAATGCTTGATATACTCATTATCGGGGCTGGGAAGGTGGCTCAGTGGTAGAGTGCTTGCCTTGCATGCCTGAGGCCCTGGGTTCAATTCCTCAGCACCACATAAGCAAAAAAAGAAAAAAGCCGGAGTGGCGCTGTGGCTCAAGTGGTAGAGCACTAGCCTTGAGCTGAAGAGCTGAGGGACAGCGCCCAGGCCCAGAGTTCAGGCCCCATGACTGGATCTCCCCCCCCCCAAAAAAAAAGTACAGCAGTGGAATTCACTGGATGCGAAAGTAAACTATAGAGCTCATGGATGGAGACTGGAAGAAGGGACTGGGAAAGAGGGGAGGGAAGACACTGTAATAAAGGAAATGTATTCATTGCCTGACTCATGTTATTGTAATCCCTCTGTATATAACAACAAATTTTGACAATGATAAAAAATAAATCGGGCAGGGCTGGGAAGGTGGCTCAGTGGTAGAGTGCTTGCCTTTGCATGCATGAGGCCCTGGATTCAATTCCCCAGCACCACATAAGCAAAAAGCAAAAAAAAAAAGCTAGAAGTAGCGTTGTGGCTCAAGTGGTAGACGCTAGCCTTGAGATGAAGAGCTGAGGGACAGCGCCCAGGCCCAGAGTTCAGGCCCTACGACCAGACCCCCCCCCAAAAAAAAGAAATATACTCATTATCTTGCCCATGTAATTGTAACCCCTCTGTACAGTATTTTTACAATAAAAAAAATAAAAATAAAAACCTTGGTTAATGGAACCTTGGGATCTGTTGCTGGCTGAAGACTAAAGGTCTGGTACCCCAAATCTCAATTGCACGGTGTGGTCTCCATTGTGTTGCTCCTGGTCAGGGCAGATTAAGGAGCATGCAGAGTGTTGCAACTGAGCTCAGTGACACTGGCCCAGGGCCAGAGTTCAAGCCTCAGGATCACCCCCCCCCCAAAAAAAAAAAAAGTATAGTTGTTTAAAGTATCTAACAAGTCAGTTTCTCCTACATTACCCTTGCTATGAGTATTAAACTTGCTAGGCACTGGTGGCTCATTCCTGTAATCATATCTACTCAAGGGAATGAGATCTGAGAACCCTGACTCAAAGCCAGCCAGGACAGAAATGTCTCTAGGGGGCTGAGAAGTTGGCTCAGTGGTAGAGTGCTTGCCTTGCATGCCTGAGGCCCTGGATTTGATTCCCTAGCACCACATAAGCAAAAAGAAAAAAAGCCGGAAGTGGCGCTGTGGTTCAAGTGGTAGAGCGCTAGCCTTGAGCTGAAGAGCTGAGGGACAGTGCCCAGGCCCAGAGTTCAGGCCCCAGGACCGGACCCCCCCCAAAAAATGTCTCTAGGAACTTTTTTTGGGGGGGGCCTGGTCCTGGGATTTGAACTCAGGGCATGGACCCTGTCCCTGAGCCTCTCGGTGCTCAAGGCTAGCACTCTACCACTTGAGCCACAGTACCAGTTTGGCTTTTTCTGTTTATGTTGTACTGAGGAATCAAACTCAGGTTTCTTGCATGCTATGCAAGCACCCAGCCTTCCCAGCCCTCTAAGAACTCTTATCTCCAATTAACTACTGAAAAGCAGGGAGTTGTAGCTCAGTTGATAGAGCCTTGAGCAGTAAGGGCAATAGCCCACTGCCCTGAGTTCAAACTTTAAAAGAAAAATACACAACGTTGAAATACACAACATTGGGGAACTAAGATGTACATATGTAATATGCAAATACCGAGCCATTTTAAATCTCCATGAGATATGGAGATGCTCAGATTTTGTAGTTTCTTTTTATTATCACGAAGCTGATGTATATAGCGGGTTAAGTCAGGTAAAGAGTACATTTTTTCTTTTTCTCTCTCAGTTTTCCCTCTTATCCCCTCCCACAAGTTATATACTTCATTTCCAACATAGTGTCTAGAGAGGACCACTTCTTTTTTGTGTGTTTGCTAATCCCGGGGCTTGAATTCCTGAGCTTTTTTGCTCAAAGCTGGTGCTTAACCACTTGAGCCACAGTTCCACTGCCAACTTTTTGGTGATAAATTGGAAATAAGAGTCTCTCAGACTTTTCTGTCTGGGCTGGCTTTGAGCTGCGCTTCTCAGATCTCAGCTTCCTGAGTAGCTAGAATTATAGGGATAAGCCACTGGCACCTAATCAAATTTCAGGTTTTATAGGGTCCTGGAAACTAAAACAATGTACTATGCAAAAAGTACAAACTTGTATTTTAAAAACTAGAAGCCAAACACTGGTATATATAGCACAGGATGCTTTCTCCATTTATAATCAGAAACACCTTTATAAGGAGTTAAATTTTGGTAGCTTTGCACTTGTAACACTTGTTAGTAAGTGCAGGCAAGCGTAAAACACTTTCATTCTGTATTTTCCAAAACTGAGACATCTGTGCTTTGTCCTAAATTTAAAGAAGAAAAAGGGGAAATGAAAGTTGAATATGAAAATAAGCAATGAGGAGGAAACTTTCTCCAAAGTAAAAATACAACTTTAAAATGCTCAGTATGTATATACTGTAAATTTAGAATTACATTTTTCAAGAATCATTTTAAAGCAATACCCATTTATGGTAAACATTTCAAATGCTTTCCCTAAAAAAAGTAAAAATGTCAAAGTGAAAGGTACTCTCCTCATTGGCACAATCTACAAAAAAACTTCCATATAAGTTTTCTAGGCATGCCCAAGTACGCATATGCAGCATATACTTGTTTACCTATGTGGAAAACCATTCACTTAAAATCACTAAAATTTCTTTAGTATATTTCAGAGTAGGGCTGCTTGCTGTTAACTCTTCAGAATTTGGGTTAACCATATAAAACTATTATTCATCACTGTATTATTTATAACAATGAAAAACTAGAAACTACATTGATGCCCAATGTTAATTGAAAACATCAAGTAAATAAGTTAGATAGCCAGTTAAGGGCTGCCTTTGTGGTTTAGGGTGGTGTAGCTCAGTGACAGAATGGTTGGCTAGCATATCACAAACCTTGGGTTGAATCCCCAGCAATGCTTAAAAAAAAATCTTTGCAAAGTTTCTAAGAATACGATTAAAACAAACAAACTCTAGGGCTGGGAAAGTGGCTCAGTGGTAGAGTGCTTGCCTTGCACGCTGAGGCCCTGGGTTGGATACCTCAGCACCACATAAGAAAAAAGCCAGAAGTGATGCTGTGGCTCAAGTGGTAGAGCACTGGCCTCGAGCTGAAGAGCTGGGGGACAGCGCCCAGGCCAAGAGTTCAGGCCCCATGACTGGACCTCCTGGACCTCCCCCCCAAAAAAAAAGAGCTGAGGGACAGTGCCCAGACCCAGAGTTCAGGCCCCATGACCGACAAAAAAAAATAATAATAATAAAACACAACTTTACATTAAATCTTCCAGGTAATCCTAGCTACTCAGGAATCTGAGGTCTGAGGATCCTGGTTCAAAGCCAGCTCAGGCAGGAAAGTCCATGAAACTCTTATCTAAAATACACCGCAGGAAAATCGAAAGTGGCTCCGTGGCTCCAGCGATAAGAGTGATGGTTTTGAGCTGAAGAGCTCAAGGACAGCACCCAAGCCCAGAGTTCAAGCCCCATGACCAAAAAAGAAAAGAAAAAAAAATCTTCCAGGACTTTATTGCTATGGGCTTGAACTGCATTTGGAGCACGCACATAGGCTATAGGATAGCTCTAAACTTAGTCTGAATGAAATCTGTAATAAGCAACTTTCTAACTTTGATACTGCCAATTTAGATTGTCTGCTCTCCCAAGAGTTTAAAAGCTAAGACTTACTACACTGATTTATTTGTTGAATCATACAGCATAGTAAAAGACTAGGGAAGAAAACTTTTAAAATCATGATTTTGGTATCTTTTGTTTTTCCAACAGTAAATTACCCCATAAAAGTTTATGTTAAAGGTGTTATCTGCAAGGGGCTGGGAAGGTAGCTCAGTGGTAGAATGCTTGCCTTCCACACTTGAGACCCTGGGTTCGATTCCTCAGCACCACATAAGCAGAAAAGGGCGGAAGTGGCACTGTGGCTCCAGTGGTAGAGTGCTAGCCTTGAGCTGAAGAGCTGAGGGACAGCACCCAGACCCATAGTTCAAGTCTCATGACCCACAAAAAAAAAAAAAAAACAGAAAAAGTCTTACCTGCAAATTTTCATTACTCAAATATGTAAACCAGCAGGTTGCAGAAAAGCATATGCATATAAAATAGACCATTTTAAAAATAAATACATATATGCAGAAAAGAAGTCTGGAAGAATAGAAATTACTAACATTTTGGTGACTTGTGAGTGGCAGGGTTACTGATTACTCCTTTCCACTTATCTTTTATCCATATTTTCCAGAATCATCACAAACCCCTATGTGGAAACAAGTTACTTATTTCTAGTTAGTATAAAAGGTAAAAGCTGCAAAAGAGGAAGTTAAAGGAAGGAATTCTTTTTGTAAGCAGGATCTCAGCTCTAGATGAAATTCACTTTGATCTCAGTGGCATACCGAGGAGAAAAAAAAATATTTGCAAAAAGGTCTGTGTTCTACCACAAGAATAACAACCCTCGTGAGAAAGTCATCTAAATCCTTAAGAACTCTTCCTGGATTTGACAGTGGGGTCGATCAATCAACACATGCTTCAGTTGCTCTTCCTTAATGTTTGCCACAGGAATAGCTCCAGTAATGACCGGGGGGGAAGTGATCCTTTTTAAAGCCCCAGTTAGGACGCGGGGGGGGGGGGGTGTTGCTCTGGTCTGGGCGCAGAGGGAAGCAGGCCGGCAGCGCTGCTCCACTAAGGGAATCTGCGTGAGCAGTCACCTGAGTTCAGCAGAAGGACGCGCAAGCCTCCGACACCCACCGCACGGCGCAGAGAAAACGCCTCCGACGTGGGTCTCCAGACTAAAACACCTTGCAGGTCTTAACGCGTTCCAAGTGACCGAACGAATGCGGTCTGACTCCCGCACCAACAACTCATACAGGCACCACGGGGCAGCTCGCAGGACGGATGCAAAGCTCAGACGCTCTACTGGGGAAAGCCAACCCCATCCTCGATTCTGCCAACTGGCTGTGCTGCAGACACCTTACCGCCTCCGTGCCATTAACAAACAATATCCTGGTTAAGTAACACGGGAAAGTTTGGCTTTCAGCTGACACCAGGGCTTTTCAGGTACTGCCCGGTGCCCAGTGCACCGCGCAGCGCCCCTTGCACGAAAGGGTGCTGCCACACGTCTGCCACGGTTCTACCGAACAGGAAAAAAAAAAGAGGTAAAAGCAAGGGGGAAGGGGGGCCCTTTAAGATTCAGCAACACAACAGGAGCCCAAAAGCCGCAGCTTTCGGGGTGGCAGCTCCCCTCGATCATCCATCACAACAAAGGACGCCGCCGGCCGCGGGCTTCACCGTGCCCAGAAAGGGCTGCGGAAGGCGGGCAGGCGACCCCGAGCGGGCTCGCGTCCTCCTCCTTTCCAGCTACGACACTCCTCCACGCCACCGGTGTGGCTTACTCGCCTTCCCCTCCCGTTCTCCCGCCGCCCCCAGCCCACCAGAGCACCCGCGGCTACTGTCCATCTTCCCACCCGGGCCCTGGCTTTCCTCCACCGCAAGTCTCCGCCTCGCCGCTCCCCGGGCCGGACCGCCGCGGCTGCCCAGCCCCGGGCAGCAGCCGCGCCGCCCCCCACGAGAAAAACCCAGGTCGGGTGAGGGTCACCACGGCGGTGGGCGAGGGGAACACACTCACCCGCCCAGACCACAACCGACGGGGCGGGGAGGGTGGGAGCAGAAACCCAGTCGCGGTTGCGAGACCGCCTGAGGCTTCCGGGACGCTGCGGCAGCTCCGGCCTCCCGACGCGGCGGCCGCTGGTGCTTCAGCCCCGCCGGCCTCCGCCCCGCCCTCTGTTTGGATTCGATTGACCACGTCACTCTTAGCCACGAGACCCGGATCTGCCAGATCCGGCGGGCGGCGGCGCAACAGATGGGCAGCGCCTCGAGACCCCGGCCAGCCCCGCCTACCGAGCATGCGCGTTCCCGGAGCCTGCCCTAAGCATCGAGGGAGGCGGGGCCAGCGCGAGCGGCGTCTCCGTGACGTCACCCCTGTCGTCAGGGCGCGGAGGATGTAGATCCGGTCCGTGGAGGAAGCGGGCTGCGGTTCCGCGTCGGCTGCTCTCCACGGTGGCCTTTTCTGTTGTGTTTCGTCGGCGGTGTTGTCCCACGTGTCATCCCCTTTGCTGAGCCAGTGGATCTCAACTGTAATCTTGGATGTCTTCTGCCTGGGCAAAGGTGGGCACGCGCTGATGTCCCGGCGACCCACTACCTCTGTAGGAATCGTCTGAACTGATGAAGCAGGCCTGGGTGAAAATGGGGAGGGCGGGCTGCAAGCTTGTCGACGGTGGCAGTTTTCGGCCACTTTTACCCTAACAATATAGCGCAGCGGAAAGATGACTAAAATCGACTGCGTAAGCGTACCGAGGGCCAGGGGTGGGGAAGGCAGCGGGTAACCTCCCGCTTGTTAACCTTTTTGGTTTGGTTTTTAGGCTCTTGGAGTAGGGATGAGGTGAAGGACTGCACTTTCTGGTTGGGTATAAGTGGGGTATAGTTACAATCCCAGCATTTAGCAGACTGAGGCAGGAGGGTTAGGAGCGCCACATGAGGAATTTGAGGCTGGTCTGGGTTATAACAAAACTTGTCTCAAAGTCTGACGCCGGTGGCTCAGGCCTGTAATCCTAGCTACTCAGGAGGTTGAGATCTGAGGATCACGGTTCAAAGCCAGCCCAGGCAGGAAAGTCCATGAGACTCTTATCTCCAATGAACCACCAGAAAACCGGAAGTGGCGCTGTAGCTCAAGTGGTAGAGGGCTCGCATTGAACTGAAGAGTGCAGGAACAGCACCCAGGCCCAGAGTTCAGGCCCCACGACTGGAACCTCCCCCCACCCAAAAAAAAAAAAACCTGAAAAAAACCAACACTTTTTAGCTTTAATCGATTCTTTCATCTCTTACATTTTAGCCGTTGAGACTCGTGCGAGGAGAGGGGAGGAAATTTCCAAAATTTAGGACTAATTAGGTCACAAATTTTAAAATGAGACCACAGTGCCTGACAAGGTGGTAGGTAGGGGCCATAATCTCACCTGCCTTGCTCTGGCAGGAGGATCCCTGAACACAGGATTTTGAGACCAGCCTGCACATCATAATATGAAATAAAATATTACTTGAACAGTAAGTATAAAGATCTCACAAAGATGCCTCTTTGCCTATCCTGCAGAAGGGGTAAGTGTTAGTTGTAAATTGTCTTCCTAACTTTCATTTGATCATCCTGCCCTATAATTTCTACCTCAGCTCTTTGGTTAATTACTCCTCTATGAGCTGAGTCACCTTCAGCAAATTAGTATAATCTGCAAGGGTGGGTTTTTTTCTTTCTTTTAACTAGAGTGGATATTGAACACAGAAAATGGTTTTTAGAAAAATTAACCATTTCTGGTAAAAACTCAGTCTTTCCTAGTTAACCATTATTACAAGTTGGTACAAATCAAGCTTCTTGTCTCTCAATCTGCAGTCTAGAACTGTACTCAAATTTTGAGTCTGAGGTAGTGATTCTATGAAGTTGATGGGCTAAATCTGTAGTACAGTGACTTGAATTGTGGAACTTTAAACAAAAAATTATGTATGCATGCGTGTGCCTATGTGCATATGTCTTTGAAAACATAACCGTGTTTTTTGTTTTTGTTTTTGCCAGTCCTGGAGCTTGAACTCAGGGCCTGGGCAGTGTCCCAGGGCTTCTTTTGCTCAAGGCTAGCACTCTACCCCTTGAGCCACTATGCTACTTCTGGTATTTTCTGTTTATGTGGTACTGAGGAATCCTGCCCAGAACTTCATGCATGCTAGACAAGCACTCTACCACTAAGTAACATTCCCAGCCCCCATAAGTGTGTTTTAACTTGAATTTTCCTGGTTGTTGCAAAATCCCAAGTACTTGTTTTATACAGCTAATTACAAGAAAGATGAATATACTAAACAAAGGAGTGATACCATAAATAAAAAGTGAAAGGTTCATAATAATAACATAGATAGTAGCAATATATGTGTAGGTTCAGAATATAAATTGTTCACACACAAAAAGTAATATACAAATGACCGGTGCTTGAAAATCTTCACCAATTGGGGGAGGGGGGGAAAGCCAGGTGCCTATGGCTCATGCCTGTAATCCTAGCTGCTTAGGAGGATGAAATCTGAGGATTGCAGTTAAAAGTCAGCCCAGGAAGGAAAGTCCATGAGACTGTCTCCAATTAAACATGCACACAAACTGGAGGTGGAGGTAAGACTAGTCTTGAGCATAAGCAGCTCAGAGACAGTATTCAAACCCCAGGATCAGCACCAAAAAAAAGAGAACTTTTGTTATTCAGGGTTTCTTGAGATACTATTCAAATTTAGGATGAATTGTGTGTGTGTTGTGTGTGTGTGTGTGTTGTGTGTGTGTGTGTGTGTGTGTTGTGTGTGTGTGTGTGTGTGTTGTGTGTGTGTGTGTGTACATGTACATGTATATGGATCCTGGGGCTTGAACTCAGGTCCTTGAAGACCTTTTGCTCAAAGCTGGTGTCTACTACTTGAGCCATAGTTCCACTTCCACCTTTTTTAGTTAATTTAGTGGAGTCTCACAGGGGCTGCCAATGTGGCTTAGGTGGTAGTGTTTGCCTAGCATGTGTAAAGCCCTGAGTTTGAATCCTCAGTACCACATAAACAGAAAAAGCCAGAAGTGGTGCTGTGACTCAATAGAAGCTCAGGAACAGTGCCCAGGCCCTGAGTTCAAGCACCTGGACTAGCAAAAGAGAAAAAGAGTCTCAGACTTTCCTGCCCAGACTGGCTTAGGACATCTCTTCAGATCTCAGCCTCCAGAGCAGCTAGGATCACAGGTGTGAGCACCAGCACTATGCTATTGAATTTTTAATTCTACATAAAATATCATAAGAATTTTGGTAGGGATGACATTGAATCTGTAATTTTATTTGTATTTACAAGGTTTTATAGTTTTCAGGAAGGAACAAATCTTTCACCTCCTTTGATTCCTCTGTATGTGTGTGTATATACACATGTGTACTCAGGGGCTTGAACTCAGGGCCTGGGCAGTGTCCCAGGGCTTCTTTTGCTCAAGGCTAGCAATCTATCACAGTGTCACAGTGACACTTCCAGCTTTTTCTGTTTATGTGGTACTGAGGAATCAAACCCAAGGCTTCATGCATGCTAGACAAGTACTCTACCACTAAGCCACATTCCCAGCCCAAGTTTTTTTGTTTTGTTTTTGTTTTTTAATGTTACTGAGGTTTGAACTCAGGGCTTCATGTTTGCTAGGCAGGCATTTTATTCATTAAACCATGGCACCAGACTTTTTTTCTTTTGCAACAGGATATCACTGTATTGCCCAGGTTGGCATTGAACTCTCAATTCTCCTTCAACCTCCCAAATGCTGAAATTGAAGGTATGTATTACCACAACTGGCCTTGCAGATGACTTTTTAGTCTTTGTTCATCTATCTAACTATGTATTAGAGATAAAACATTTTGCCGTGTTTCTTAGTCTGGACTCTTAATTCCTGAGCTCAAAGGATATTCCCAGTTCAGCTGCCCAAGTAGTGGGGACTCCTGGCACATGCCACTGTACCTGACTTTTGACTTTGTAACCTGTACCTTTCTGCCTATTTTTGTTTATTTTTCTATTGTGTCCATCCTGAGGCTTGAACTCGGTGCCTGGTGACTGTTCCTTAGCTTTTTCACTCAAGGCTGGTGCTATACCACTTGAACCACAGCTCTACCTGCAGTTTTCTGGTGGTTAATTGGAAGAAAGAGTCTCACAGACTTTCCTTTCTTAGGTAGCTTTGAACTGGGATTGTTGGATCTCAGCCTCCTGAGTAGTTAGAATCATAGAATCAATGGCATCAACCACCTGCACCTAAGCTGCATTTCATCAGACAGTTTTGAGGTTCTCTATATAGTTTTCTTTTTCATGTGTGTGTATATCTTCAGGACTTTGTACATGTAAGATACTGTGGGACAATTTTACTACTTTTCCAATTTATGTATTTGCTATTGTTTTCCACTAGGAAAACTATGAATTACAGTACTATCATGAATATATATTAATGAATTTTAAATGATAAAAAAAAAAGGGCACCTGGCTTTGAACATTCTTGATCAAATTTCCCACCACAGTAAGGAAAAAAAAAAAAAAGATACTAAGCCAGGCACCAATGGCTCACTCAGGAGACTGAGGTCTGAGGCTTTTAGTTCAGAGCTGGTCCAAGCAAGAAAGTCTGAGAGACTCTTATTTTCACTTAACCATCAAAAGGCCAGAAAGGGAGCTGTGGCTCAAGTAGTAGAGTGCTAGCCTTAGAGCCAAGAACCTCAGATACAGGGCCCAGGCCTTAAGTTCAAGCCCCAGAACTAAAACACACGCACTAATGAGTCACTTGCCATATACAAGAAACATAAATGGACCTGGTGAGAAAGAAAAGGAAGTAAGCAAAGCAAAGCATTACCCTGTGAAGATCTATACTAGTTGGAGAGGTAAGAAAACAAATGAAAGTTAAGCTTTTAAAATCCTGTTCCCAAGGCTTTAGAGATAAGAGGTAGTTTTTACTACCCTGGGTTCACAAATACTACCCTTCTGGCCCCATATCACTTTCTTTTGCTGGCTGAAAAACTCAGCATTGGTCCTTTAATGTGACTGTTTCTCAGTGATCTCTTGTTCTTCTCACAATACACTGTCACCCTAAATAATCTCAAACTCTCCCAACTCTTCAAATTCACGTCAATGCAAATGGCTCAATTCTGTATCTCTTTAGCTCTGGAATCACATTTCCAGATGCCTCCTTGGCTCACTCTACTGGACTTTGTTGTTACCATCTCTACACCTGTTGTATCCTAGTACCATGGGGAAAGCTTCCATCGGTCTATAGATCTTGGACAGCCCTCTTGCCTAATGCTCGTTTAAAGGAGCACAGGCATTCTTTCAAAAATTGGGTTAGTGCTGAGCTAGGCATTGAGGAGAGATCTAGAGTGAGAGATGTGCAGGAATAAGACCAAAATCATTGTACCACTAGGGGAAGAGAGAACAGTATAAGAATCCTAACTACTCTGATCTTAGGAACATGATTCTAAGCCAGCCCTGGCTTCTCTCTCAAATTAACCAGCAGAAGGTCAGTAGTGGAGGTATGGCCCAACTGGTAGAACACCAGTGAGTGGAAGAGAGCAAGGAAAGGAGTTACACTGTCCAAAGAGAAATATACTCTTTACCTGACTTATTTAACTGAAACCCCTCTGTACATCACCTTTATAATAACAATTAAAATTAAGTGAGTACGTGAAGCCCTGAGTTCAAGTCCCAGTGTCCCCTTAACCTTCCCCCACCCCAATACTGACATTTGGAAGAAAACAGAGCCAAGAGAATTTGTGGGAAATAGAACTGAGGACATTATAAAGCCTACTCAAGAGCTGGGCACTGGTGCAGTGCTCATGCTTGTAATTCTAGCTACTCAGGAGGCTGAGCTGAGGATCGCAGTTCAAAGCCAGCCCAGGCGTAAAAGTCTGTGAAACTCTTTATCTCCAATAAACCACCAGAAAACCAGAAGTGGAGCTGTGGCTGAAGTGAATAGTTAAAAAGATGGACTAAAACAGAAGAGGGCTGGGAGTTTGGCTTAATGGTAGAGTGCCTACCTAGCATGCATGAAGCTCTGGGTTCGATTCCTCAGTACTACATAAAAAAAAGCTGGAAGTGGCACTGTGGCTCAAGTGGTAGATTGCTAGCCTTGAGCAAAAGAAGCTCTGGGATAGTGGCTAGGTCTTGAGTTCAAGCCCCCCTTAAAATAAATAAAAATCCACAAAGCAGAAAGATACCATCTCAGTGTGCAGGACAGAATTACAGAATTAAAGTGAGAAAAGAAAAAGTTTATACCCTTTAAAACATTCACTAGTTGAAACAAATTCTCAGAGATGCAAGATCAGAGACTATCCAAATTTAAGTTTATGTAAGAACTCTTGTCAAGAATGACTTTAAAGCTTGAAAACTCTTCAGTGTGAACTTTCTCTAAATTATCTTTTTTGGAAGGTTTTGGGGCCTGAACTCAGGGCTTGGGCACTGCCCCTGAGCTTTTGGGCTCAAGACTTGCATTCTGTCACTTGGAGCCACAACTCCACTTCTGGTTTTCTGGTGGTTAAATGGAGGTAAGAGTCACAGACTTTGCTACCCAGACTGGCTTTGAACCTCTGTCCTAAGATCTCAGCCTCCTGAGTAGCTAGGGTTACAGGCATGAGCCACCAGCACCCAGCCATCAAATGATCTTAAATCACATATCTAGAATTTAAGCCAAGGATAAGTAGGCTGTCCACAAAAATAGGCAACCTGAGTCTTTACTCATGGCTGCAGCCAGAAAAGCACAAGAATGAATTTTTTTTTTTTTTTTTGCTCTTGGTCCTGGTACACTTCATCAACAGACTCTGCCAGGACAAGTCCATTATGAAAGAGATATGTGGGCTGGGAATGTAGCTTAGTGGTATTGATTGCCCAGCATGCATAAAGCTTTGGGTTCAATTCCTTAGTACCACATAAACAGAAAAAGTCACAAGCGGCGCTGTGGCTCAAGTGGCTCAAGCTCAGGGACAGTGTCTAGGCCCTAAGTTCAAGCCCCACGACTGCCTCTCCCCCCCAAAAAAAAAGGCAAGGAAAGAGAAATATGAAGTAGCAGAAACCTAGAGAAATTGACCAAGGGCTGGGAAGGTGGCTCAGTGGTAGAGCTCTTGCCTTGCATGCATGAGGCCCTGGGTTCCATTCCTCAGCACCACATAAGCAAAAAGAAAAAAGCCGGAAGTGGCGCTGTGGCTCAAATGATAGAGCGCTAGCCCTGAGCTGAAGAGTTGAGGGACAGCGCCCAAGCCCTGAGTTCAGGCCCCACAACTGAACCCCCCCCCCAAAAAAAAGAAATTGACCAATTAGAAATTGACTAACAGAAGACTTGACCAATATTTTCATGAAGCCAGCTGTCTTAGTCCATGTCAGCATTCTGAGACAGGAATGGCTTTTCTTAGAACAAACCTTTACATAGTGGTCAGAGTCAGGCACAATCAGTTAGCTGTAGTAACTCCATAGAAGACAATACAGGGACAGGCTTCAAGACTCCCCAGCATACTCTCTTGGAAACAGATGATGAACAAAAATTCTGAGAATTTACTCAAGTAAATGCCAGTACTACTAGTCAAGAAAATCAGCTACCTTCCCTCTTCATTATCCAGAAAGAGAATGGTTATAGGCCCAAAGAGGAAAGTATTTCTTATAATAAGAACTCACACAACACCAGATGAGTAAGGATGGATACCTGAAGGTCCTGGAAAGAGTCACTGGAAGGACATGATTTATCAAGATCCAGTGGAGGTGCAACCAAGGTTTCTTACCAGGCCAGAGCACCCCCTCTGAGCCTGTCTCTTCTCTATTCACCAGAGCAATAAGGGAAACTCTTCGTATGACAGACACCCATATTAAATTAAGCTGCAAAACAAATGTGAGGACTGTCCCTATACATATAGGTGTTTGTCACTGACTAGCACATTAGAGAAGACAGGAGCGAGGTCACTTGTTTGTCACAAAGGCTTCTGTCAGCATCAGCCCTTCAAGTGTATCAGGCGAGTCACATGAGAGAGAAGCCTTTTACATACAGTTTGTATGAAAAGTCCTTCAACCACAAAAACCAGCCTGTGAGCTCATAAGCCTATCCACGCAGGAGTGAAGCCTTAATACACTTCTTTGCCAGAGAAGCTATCACCAACCATCCATGGCCATCATCTCCTGAGGACTCCAAAGTGTTCTTTCCATACCAGAAGTTTTCTCAGCTACTGTCCTGATATATAATATGTAAATATCTATGAATGTACATATATTTCTGGATCACTTATTAAGAATATACCATGTAGATTACAGATTATGCTTTCTATTTCCATGCCACTAAGATTTAAGGCTGACCTGGGCTCCAGTGGCACACACCTGTCATCCTAGTTATTCAGGAGGCTGAGATTTGAAGACCTCAGTTTGAAGCTAGTTGGGGCAGAAGTCTGTGAGACTTTTATCGTCTTATCTCCAATTAATCACCAAAAAGCTGGAAGTAGCATTGTGGTTCAAGTGGTAGGTAGAGCGCTAGTCTTGAGCACAAATGCTGAGGGACAGCACAGAGGCCCTGAGTTGAAGCCTCCCCTACCCCTAAGAAAGATGCAAGGCTAAAGGGCATGGAACTTGTGAGCTTTGTTCACTGAAGTTTACAGAGTACCTAGAAAGTAGTTGGTATTTCATGTCCAATCAACAACTAAATAATTTAAAAAAGAAAGGTTCAGGAAAGAGAAGAAGTGAGAAGTGGAAGGAGGGAGGATGGAAGGAAGGCACAGGGGATAGAAGGGAAAGGTAAAGAACAAGAAGAGGAGGGAATGGAAGGATGAATTTGTGGTACCTAAAGCCCAGACCATCATTCAGAATTCTTTCAGTTTTTTTCTAAGTCTCATCCAAGAAAGGACTGAGACCCAATCATTGGTCTACTTTCCTTCCAATTCAAAAGGTTTTGCATATGTAAGGTGACTCCTACCCCTTACCCTTGTCTTCCTTCACTGTGAATCCTGATGTGCTCCTAGCATCTTCCCTGTAAGGTATGGTTGAAGGCAAATCTATGGGGTGAGAAAGACTGGGAAAGGGAGCCAGCGAGAGCCAGATACACTGGTTAGTTATGAATTAGCATTTTTCAATATAACCTGATGTGGAAAACAATTCATGTTGTAGGAAAAGATTTTTGACCTCATTTTCATATTCCCCTGTCTCATCACTTTTTGCAGCTTTTCAACTTCACTTTTCATTTTATTGGATTTACATACTTTCAATATATATATATATATATATATATTTATTTTTTTTTTGTCGGCCCTGGGGCTTGAACTCTGGGCTTGGGCACTGTCCTTGCACTCTTCAGCTCAAGGCGAGCACTCTACCGCTTGAACCACAGCGCCACTTCTGGTTTTCTAGTGGTTTAGTGGAGATGAGAGTCTCATGGACTTTCCTGCCTGGGCTGGCTTTGAACTGTGACCCTCAGATCTCAGCCTCCTGAGTAGCTAGGATTACAGACGTGAGCCACCGGCGCCCAGCTCACTATATCTTTTATCTCACTAGCCCTCCTTTTCCTTTTCTTTATACTGAAGAATGCATATTTTTAAATTTATCATAATGCACTTTTTGTTTTGAGTCTTGAATAGAAATTATAGTAAAGGAGAACTTAAAGATATATTCGTTTGTTATATTTGTTTGCTGCCTCTGTAGAGAAATAGTGCTGTCTAGGGTTGAAACTGCGGAGTGCGGGTCCACTGGCAGCATCTCACTACAGAAGCCCCAGTCACCCTAGCGACACCGAGGGACAGCTGCTGTTTGTACCACAAGCGAGAGAGTCCTGGCTCCTTTCTCATCAGCTACCAAATCTCCTTTGCCACTGCAGAAATCTCTTCATAGGAACAGTATATTGAAGAGAATGTCTGGAAGCTTCTACTTTGTAATTGTTGGCCACCATGATAATCCAGTTTTTGAAATGGAATTTTTGCCAGCTGGGAAACCAGAATCGAAAGATGATCATCGCCATTTGAACCAGTTCATAGCTCATGCTGCTCTTGATCTTGTGGATGAAAATATGTGGCTTTCAAACAATATGTATTTGAAAACTGTGGACAAATTCAATGAGTGGTTTGTGTCAGCATTCGTCACTGCAGGGCATATGAGATTTATTATGCTTCATGATATAAAGCAAGAAGATGGAATAAAGAACTTCTTCACTGATGTCTATGATTTATACATAAAGTTTGCAATGAATCCATTTTATGAGCCCAATTCTCCTATTCGATCAAGTGCATTTGACAGAAAACTTCAGTTTCTTGGGAAGAAGCACCTTTTAAGCTGAATGCAGAAAAATACTGAAAAAAAAAACCAATGTCATTACAATGGAGAATACTCAGGAATGTGTGCATTGTGGCTTGATCTTGATGTAACAATTCAGAAACAAATGTTAAGATTTGGGGGCTGGGAAGGTGGCTCAGTGGTAGAGCACTTGCCTTGCATGCATGAGGCCCTGGGTTCCATTCCTCAGCACCACATAAGCAAAAAGAAAAAATCCGGAAGTGGTGCTGTGGCTCAAGTGGTAGAGCACTAACCTTGAGCTGAAGAGAGGAGGGACAATGCCCAGGCCCAGAGTTCAAGTCCCATGATTTAATAATGATGATAATACCTACCTGCATTCTTTTTAGTTTTATGTTTTTGAGAAACAGGGAAGAAGCATTGTCCTCAGGCACTGTCCCCAAGCTGCTTTTTGCTCAGGGATAGCATTTTACCACTTGAGCCACCGCTCCACTTCTGGGTTTTCTGTTTATGTTATGCTGAGGTATCAAACCTGAGGCTTTATGCATGCCAGGCAAGCACTCTACCATGGAGCCACACTCCTAGCCCTCCTGTCCCAGATGTTTTTTTTTGTTGTTGTTACTGTTGTTGGTTGTGGGGCTTGAACTCTGGGCCTGGGCACTGTCCCTCAGCTCTTCAACTCAACGTTAGCGATCTACCACTTGAGCCACAGCACCACTTCTGGCTTTTTCTGCTTATGTGGTGCTGAGGAATTGAACCCAGGGCCTCATGCATGCAAGGCAAGCGCTCTACCACTGAGCCACCTTCCCAGCACCAGAGCATATCATTTTTCCTAAAGTTTTTTAATGTTAGGTTTTAAAAAGAGGTAGCCCAGTAAGAACAGCACCACACACGTGGTATTCAGGTAAGGGGTAGGTTTATTCATCGTTCCGGCTAGCACCAGGCCATCTTGGTCCTCCACGTGGTAGGGAAAGGCCTGGGAAAGAGCTGGGAGAGCTGGGAAAGAGAGAGAGCTGGGAAAGAGAAAAGAGCTAGAAAAGAACAGAGAGAGCAGGGAGCAGAGAGAGCTAGAAAAGAGCAGAGAGAGAGCTAGAAAAGAGAGAAAATGCTAGAAAAGAGAAGAGCTAGGAAGAGCAGAGAGAGAGAGGAAAGAGAAGGGAGCTGAGAAAGAGCTAGAAAAGCAGAGAGAGCAGAGCATATCATTTTTATGCTGAGATGTTTAAAAGATAAGGATGTCTTCTGGTACTTTATGACTTCATTTATAGAGGAGCTGACCTCTATAAGTCTTCCAAGTGTGAAAAACAATCAATGTGCTGGCTCACTTCTGTGGTCATAGGGTAATGCTTTTGCATTTGTGCACTTAAACTTCTGGAGGGAGGGACTTAAAGCTGGAAAATAGGCTTTCTTGTGTGTGTGTGTGTGTCTGTGTGCCAAACTTGAACTCTGGGCCTGGGTGCTGTCTTTGACCTTTTTCACTGTGGGCTAGTGCTTTACCACTTAATCCACAGCTCCACTTATGGCTTTTTTGATGGTTAATTGAAGGAGTCTCACAAGCCGGGCGCTGGTGGCTTACACTTCTAATCCAAGCTGCTCAGAAGGCTGAGATCTGAGAATCACAGTTCAAAGCCAAGTCCAAGCAGGAAAGTCCATGAGACTTTTTTTTTTTTTTTTTGGTTAGTCAAGGTGAGCTCTCTACCTCTTGAGCCACAGCGCCACTTTCGTTTTTTTTCTGGTGGTTTATTGGAGATAACAGTTTCATGGACTTTCCTGCCTGGCTGGCTTTGAACTGTCATCCTCAGATCTCAGCCTCCTGAGTAGCTAGGATTACAGGTGTGAGCCACCGGCACCCGGCTTGTGAGACTCTTATCTCCAATTAACTACCAAAAACCCGAAAATGGCACTGTGGCTCAAGTGGTAGAGCACTTGCCTTGAGCTAAAGAGCTAGGGACAGTGCCCAGGCCCAGAGTTCAAGCCCTACAACAAAACAATAAAAGAAGAAAAAAAAGTAGAGAGTTTTACAGACTTTCCTACCTGGTCTGGCTTTGAATTACAGTCCTCGGATATTCTGTTTCCTGAATTAGCTAGGATTACAGGTGTGAGCACTGGTGTCTGGCTAAAACTGGCAATTCTATAGCTCAGTAGTAATAGGACAGTTAGTAAAACCAGTTACTAGAAAAGCACTGTCGGAATTGGGGCCTATAGAACTTGTACACAGCAAGATAAGCTGATAAGCCAGTACTTTACAACGAAATGGGGCAGGAAGACTACAAAAGGAGAGAAAGACAAGAGAATGAGAAAATAAGGACAGAGCACTAAATCTTTGCTCTTTGGAGTCTCAAACAGGAAACAGGGAGGAGATTCATCAATCAGAAGGCCGACTTCAAGGACTCCCAATTCTCCCTTTTAAGCAAGGGCAATCTTGGTTTTCGTTTGTGGGGTTTGAATTCAGACCTGGGTGCTGTCCCTGAATCTCTTTTTGCTCAAGGCTGGCACTCACTTGAACCTCAGTGCCATTTCTGGTTTTACAGTGTTGAGTCTCTCAGGGCTGGGCGCCTGTGGCTCAAGTGGTAGAGCACTAGCCTCGAGCGGAAGAGCTCAGGGACAGGGCCCAGGCCCAGAGCTCAAGCCCCCAGTCGACAAAAAAAGAAAAAGCAGAGAATCTTACAGACTTTCCTACCTCACACCTGTAATCCTAGCTACTCAGGAGGCTGAGATCTGAGGAATATGGTTCAAAGCCAGCTCAGGCAGGAAAGTCCATGAGACTCTTATCTCCAAATAGCCACCAGAAAACTGGAAGTGATGCTGGGACTAATGGCACAATGCTCGCTCTGAGCTGAAGAGCTCAGTGACAGGTCCCACAACCAACAAAAAAAAGTAAAAGATACTTATGCTGAGCTCTGTGAGTTAACTAAGAGTCCTCCAATTTTGTATCTATACCCTTTGATTTGAGCTGCTGGTCTCCTGCAATCCCTCTGCCAATCTCCTTGGGTTCCAGGAACAAGAAAATTTACCAGTAAGCACTATGTGGAAAGCAAACTGCCCCACAAACAAGCATAAAGCAAATAGCCCAAAACTCTGTAGACTGCTCATTAGGCAACTTGTTTCTGTGGTTTCCAGTAATAAGTGATAGAACTATGACAAAGACTGAGAATGGTCAGCTCAGCCACACAGTGATTTTGGGACTTTTTTTCCTCAGTCCTGGACTCATCAAGCACTCTACCACTTGAGCCACAGCACCACAGCCTTTTCTGTTTATGTGGTACTGAAGAATCAAACCCAGGGCATCATGTGTGCTAGGCATGCACTCTACCACTTTCCCAGCCCTATTGGGACTGTTTTACCAATGCATTATCTTTCTCAAGTCCTTTTCCTTTTCTAATCTGAAGCTAATATCTGTACCTTGGAAAACGGCTTAAGGTATAATGGAGTGCTGTGCTGTCTTCCCAAGGCTGCCATATATCTCCTTTCTCTGCTCTTCGCTATGTCTTTGGCAGAAGGGGCTAGTAGTCAGACCTAACACTGACTTTCTTTGAGTAATTCTGGTAGGCTAGAATAGACAGAGTGGTAATATCCCAAAGGATAAGGATAGATGCTAGAGTTTTCCTCAGCTTCCAAGTTTCCACACAAAAATCACAGTTTTGGGGGCTGGGAATGTGGCTCACTGGTAGAGTGCTTTGCTTTGCATGAGGCCCTGGGTTCGATTCCTCAGCACCACATAAACAAGAAAAGCCTTGAGCTGAAGAGCTGAGGGACAGAGTCGAGGCCCAGAGTTCAAGCTCCACAATCAACAACAACAACAAAGAGGGCTGGGAAGGTAGCTCAGTGGTATAGTGCTTGCCTTGCATGCATGAGGCTCTGGGTTCAATTCCTTAGCACCTCATAAGCAGAAAAAGCTGGAAGTGGTGCTATGGCTCAAGTGGTAGAACGCTAGCCTTGAGCTGAAGAACTGAGGGACAGTGCCCAGGCTCTGAGTTCAGGTCCCATGACCAGCCAAAAAAAAAAAAAGAGGAAAAAGAAGAATCTTACAAGGTGAAAGTTTTAACAAGAATTTTAGTATAGTAGGGTTAACATAGGGGAAAATGAAAAAGAAACATTTCCTGCTCTCCATGCAGGAAATGGGAGTTAAAGGCTCAAAATGATTCACATCTGTAATCTTAGCTATGTAGGAGACTGAGATAAGATCTAAGTTGGGATGCAGGTAGATAAATCCCAGAGCTTCTTATTCCCATTATCCAGCAAAAGCCTGAAAGTAGGGTGCAGCTCAGGTGTTGTGTCAGCTCTGAGCAGAAAAAAAACTAAGCAAAAGCAGGACATCATGAGTTCAATTGACACCCTCAGCACACAGAAAGAAAGAGAGAAAGAAATAAAGAGAGAAAGAAGAAAAAGAGAGAAAGAGAAAGCCCTCAAAATTGCACCTGTTATTCACTGTCTATTCTGTCTGAGCTGGAGGAATACAGCAGGTCCTGTCAATCTATTTGTTAGGCATAACAGAACAGCAAAGATCAAGACCATTTTTTAGAGAGAATAAAAGAGTTTATTGCCTTCAACCTGAACCAGGCTAGTGCCAGAAAGAGTTCAGATCCCAAGGGATGGGAGGCCCTGGGTTTTATACAAGCTGGTCACACAGAAAAAGACAGGTCATTAATCAGGAAGGCAAAGGTTAGTTGGGGGTGACACTAACCGGGACAGGTGTGCAGTTCAAAATTACCTTGTGGGCTTTCTGTTATCAACCTAGATTGTGCCCCTGGTCTGCTCAAAGCCCACATTCCGGTAAAATGGACTTTGCTGGGAAGTTACTAAGGAGGAGTAACTATGTCTACTTCAGTGTGACCTTCTTTCTTTTTCTTTTTTGCCGGTCCAGTGGTCTGAACGCTGGGCCTGGGCGCTGTCCCTCAGCTCTTCAGCTCAAGGCTAGCACTCTGCCACTTGAACCACAGCACCACTACTGGCTTTTTTCTGCTTATGTGGTGCTGAGGAATCGAACCCAGGGCCTCATGTATGCAAGACAAGCGCTCTACCACTGAGCCACCTTCCTAGCCCGAGACCTTGTTTCTTAAACCAGGGTTGGGAATGTAGCATTCACCTATGGTGCACAGGCCCTAGGTTTGATCCCTTTCACTGAAAGCAAAACAAATGGATAACTGCTTAGCTCACTGGAAGCTTCTACTTTGTTTTTAGACATAATATTGCTATAAAAACAAATTTTGGCTTTTACTTGATTTTTTTTTTGGTTGGTAGCGGGGCTTGAATTCTGCACCTGGGCGTTGTCCCTCAGCTCTTGAGCTCAAAGTTAGTGCTCTACCACTTGAGCCACAGCACTACTTCTGGTTTTCTGGTGCCTGCTTGGCTGGCTTTGAATCACAATCCTCAGATCTCAGCCTCCAGAGTAGCTAGTATTACAGGTATGAGCCACCAGTGCCTGGCACTTTTTTTTTTTTTGCCAGTCCTGGGACTTGTAAACTCATGGACCTAAGGCACCGTTCTTGAGCTCAAGGCTAGCACTTCACCACTTAAGCCACAGCACCACTTCCATGTTTTTCTGTGTATGTGGTACTGAGGAATTAAACCCAGGGCTTTGTGAATGCTAGGCAATCACTCTACCACTAACCCACATTCCCAGCCTGATAAACTCATTTTATAGAATGAGGTGTAAGCCAATTGTAGAATTTTGGAAGGTATAATTACCATACTAGATTGTTGTCATTTCATGCCCTGGCAGCAGCTAAGAGGTAGTTAATGACAAGAGTTTGATTTAAAAAAAAAAGACTATTTACTAAAGTATTAATAAAAGATGACAAAGGCTAATAATAGTAGAAACTCTGGATATCCTCAGGCCTGAACAAAGGGAATGAGTTTATTCTGGCAGAATTATAGCAGTACTTTGGAAGAGCTACTGGAGAGGAACTGAGGCCTTGAGTAGAGAATTATAGCATCTTTAACTCTCAGCTTTATCTTTCTTTTTTCCTTCATTTTTGGTGCTGGTTCTGAGGCTTGAACTCAGGGCCTGCGCACTGTCCCTAAGATTCCTTTGCTTAACACTAGTGCTCTAATTCTTTTTTTTTTTTCGGTCTGTCGTGGGGCTTGAACTCTGGGCCTGGGTCCTGTCCCTCAGCTCTTCAGCTCAAGAGCCAGCGATCTACCACTTGAGCCGCAGCACCACTTCCTGCTCTAATTCTAGAACCACAGCGCCACATCCAGATTTTTCTGAGTAGTTTATTGGAGATCAGAGTCTCATAGAATTTCCTGCCTGGGCTGAACCAAGGTTCTCAGATATTAGCCTCCTCAGTAGCTAGGATTACAAATGTGAGCCACTAGTGCCCAATTTATTTATTTATTTATTTTGTCGGTTGTGGGGCTTGAACTCTGGGCCTGGGCGCTGTCCCTCAGCTCTTTAGCTCCAGGCGAGCGCTCTACCACTTGAGCTACAGTGCCACTTCCGGTTTTCTAGTGGTTTATTGGAGATAGGAGTCTCATGGTCTTTCCTGCCCGGGCTGGCTTTGAACCTCGATCCTCAGATCTCAGCCTCCTGAGTAGCTAGGATTACAGGCATGAGCCACCAGCGCCCGGCAAGAACTTTTTTTTTTTGGGGGGGGTCCGGTTGTGGGGCCTGAACTCTGGGCCTGGGCCCTGTCCTCAGCTCTTAAGCTCAAGGCTAGCACTTTACCACTTGAGCCAGAATGCCACTTCCAGCGTTTTTTTTTTCTTTTTGCTTATGTGGTGCTGGGGAATCGAATCCAGGACCTCATGCATGGAAGGCAAGCGCTCTACCACTGAACCACCTTCCCAGCCCTGCCCGATTTATTTTTTTATCATTGTCAAACATTTGTTGTTATATACAGAGGGATTACAATAACATGAGTCAGGCAATGAATACATTTCCTTTAATACAGTGTCTTCCCTCCCCTCTTTCCCAGTCCCTTCTTCCAGTCTCCATCCATGAGCTCTATAGTTTACTTTTGTGTCCAGTGAGTTCCACTGCTGTAGTTTTTTTTTTTTTTGGGGGGGGGGTGGAGATCCAGTCGTGGGGCCTGAACTCTGGGCCTGGGCGCTGTCTCTTAGCTCTTCAGCTCAAGGCTACTGCTCTTACCACTTGAACCACAGCACCACTTCCGGCGTTTTTCTTTTTGCTTATGTGGTGCTGAGAAATCGAACCCGGGGCTTCATGCATGCAAGGCAAGCACTCTACCACTGAGCCACCTTCCCAGCCCCATACTGCTGTACTTTTTCACCCTTTTTCCCTTGAGTTCTGTACCCTCCCTAGAGCCCTCCCTAAGATATACCTGAATTGTGTGTGTATGTTTGTGTGCTAGTACTGGCAACTGAACTCAGGACCTTGCCCTTTCCCTTGGCTTTTTCTGCTCAAGGCTAGACTTCAAACCTAAAGACTCAGACCACAGGCATGACCCATCCAGCACCCAACCTTCAGCTCTTATCTTCTGTGAGAGCTTCTATTGGCTACATTAAACTGAAAGGCAGATTTTTTTTTTTTTTTTTGGTCATGGGGACTTAACTCTGGGACTGGGCGCTGTCCCTCAGCTCTTTACTCAAGGCTGGAGCTCTACCAATTGAGTCACAGTGCCACTTTCAACTTTTTCTGCTTATGTGGTGCTGAGGAATCGAACCCAGGGCCTCATGCATGCAAGCCAAGCACTCTACCACTGAGCCACCTTCCCAGCCCCATGAAAAGCCGATTTTAAAGAAACTCTATTTATGGAGACCACATTGGAAAGTACACATCTAGCATCTCAAGGCACAAAGATGGAATGAACTTATATAAGCAAACAACATGTGGCAATTAATGATGATTATGTGGTTTAGTAAATGTGTGTTTTTTTGGGTTTTTGCCAGTCCTGGAGCTTGAACTCAAGGCCTGGGCACTGACCTTGAACTTCTTTTCCTCAAGGCTAATACTCTACCACTTGAGCCACAGCACCACTCCTGGCCTTTTCTGTTTATGTGGTTCTGAGGAATCGAACCCAGGGTTTCATGCATGCTAGGCAAGCACTCTACCACTGAACCACCTTCCCAACCTAGTAAATGTGTTCTAAGTGATTGAAAAACAATTGACACAAGTGATTCGGAAGAGCACATACTAAAATTAGAAACAACAGAATGAGAAAGAGGGAACAGCTGATACTAAGCAAAAGGAAAGATCAGTACATATTACTCAATTTGTTAAAAAATAGTTTTAGGGCTGGGAAGGTGGCTCAGTGGTAGAGTACTTGCCTTGCATGCAGTAGGCCCTGGGTTTGATTCCTTAGCACTACATAAGCAGAATAAGCCGGAAGTGGAGCTGTGGCTCAAGTGGTAAGAGCAGTAGCCTTGAGCTGAAGAGCTAAGGGACAGCACCCAGGCCCAGAGTTCAGGCCCCATGACTGGACCAAAAAAAAAAAAAGTTTTATTGCCAAAGGTCATAGAGTTCATAAGCAATGTAAATTAAGATGATGACTATCATTGTGAAGATTAAAAGGTGTTTGTGACTTTAAAAAGTATATAATACAAAAAAAGAAACAGGCACAATTAGGGTGTTGAATAGGTAGAAAAAAGTAGTAAGTTCTCATGACAGCGAGTTCATGGACTTTTGAGATGATCCTAGGAAGAGGATTTTGAAAAGTGGCTTCCTGGTGATTCTAGACTATAAAACAGAGGACTCTGCTTTAGAGAAGTGAAAGAATTGACCAACTCAGCAATGACAATTGGGATGGTCAGCACAGAGCAGCCTACTGGAAAGGTAACTCATACTGTGAATGAGAAATGTGAAGGCCGTGTATTAGTTATGTTCCATGTGTAGCTGCATTGACCTTGGACAGAGTGAAATTATGAGGCCTCTTACTAAAATAGCTCCCACCTTAAAAAAAAAACCCACAAACTGTGTTTAACAGAAACCTATATAGTAAGAAAGCATATATTCTATACTATTTGTTGAAATCAATTTTACGTGTTAGGCTAATACTCAGAAAGCCATATTCGTGGGAGTTCAGATCTGTTTTCTACATTTAGGAATACAGAGTACATTATGATCAATGCTGCGGTGCCCACTGGCCTGGGGCTAAATTTAGAAGTTAACAGTGGATCAAAATGCTGCTTTTCATTTTTGCTGGTAGTATTCTTCATTACACCTAGTGGAGGCAGGGACAGGGAGAGGAACTAAACAAGAGGGCAGTTTGGTGAATGCAAAAAGACAAAATGGTCTGTGTTAGAATCATGTTTTTCAAAAAGAGCTAAATAGAGGCTTGGGGAGAATAGGCCATGGAGAGAGAGAAAAAAAAAATGACTGAAAAAACTGGCAGAATATAAGGTCAGGACTGACTGTAAAAAAAAAAAAAAAAAAAAAAAAAATCCGGGCTGGGAAGTTGGCTCAGTGGTAGAGCGCTTGCCTTGCATGCCTGAGGCTCCGGGTTCGATTCCTCAGCACCACATAAGCAAAAAGAAAAAAAAAAGCCAGAAGTGGTGCTGTGGCTTAAGTGGTAGAGCTCTAGCCTTGAGCTGAAGAGCTGTGGGACAGCGCCCAGGTCCAGAATTCAGGCCCCACTACCGGACCCCCCCCAAAAAAATCCTCTGTATTTAGAAAAGGAGATTTGAATCTGAAGATTCAAAGGACAGTGCCCCAGTACTGGCACAAAACAAAAAAAATCTTAGTGACAACATAATGTCTTGAGATAGATATTATGTAAATTAACATATTCTGAAAGTGTGTGACATTTTATATATAAGCCTATGTACTTTAGATTATGTCTTAATGAAATACACTAAATACTTAATGCAGTATTTTCAATCCTGAAATATTGAGAATACCCAACAAGTTTTTTTGGGGGGGACGGGGAGCAATAATGGTAAGTCAGGGTTTTGGGCTTGTTAGGCAAGCACTATATCATATGTTCAATTGGTAGAGAGCCACTTTATCAAGGTATGCAGATTTTACTGCTAATAATAACTGGGACCAAAAATTATTGTGTGTGTGTGTGTGTATTTCAGTATTGGGGATTGAACTCCGGGCCTGGGCACTGTCCCCGAGCTTATGTGCTAAAGGCTAGCACTTTACCACTTGAGCCCCAACTCCACTTCCAGCTTTTTTGGTAGTTAATTAACGATAAGATTCTCATGGACTTTTATCTTGCCCAGGCTGGCTTTGAAGTGTGATCCTCAGATTTCCATTTCCTAAGTAGGTGTGAGTGCCCAGCTTCAGCCCTATTTTTTCCTGATTATCTGAAGCTGGAGTGTCAAGGATTTTTCTGTCCAGGCTGGCTTTGAACTGCTATCCTTCTGGTCTCAGCCTCCTTTTTTTTTTGGGTCCGGTTGTGGGGCCTGAACTCTGGGCCTGGGCGCTGTCCCTCAGCTCTTCAGCTCAAGGCTAGCACTCTACCATTTGAGCCACAGCACCATTTCCCGTTTTTTTTCTTATGTGGTACTGAGGAATCAAACCCAGGGCCTCGAGCATGCAAGGCAAGTGCTCTACCACTGAGCCACCTTCCCAGCCCCTCAGCCTCCTGAATATAGTCATTAACCACTAGGGCCCAACAATGGTTTCTTTAAAACTCCAAGATTAGGATTATAAAATTATAGTGATATATTTCAAATGTTCCTTCAAAGCTCAAGATAATATGTTTTATTTTTTAATCTTTATTTTTTGTTAGTCATGGGGCTCAAATTCTGGGCCTGGGTGCTGTCCCTGAACTCTTCAGCTCAAGGCTAGTACTTTACCACTTGAGCCACAGTGCCACTTTTGATTTTCTGGTGGTTAACTGGAGATAAGAGTCTCATGGGCTGGGTGCTAGTGGCTCACGACTGTACTCCTAGCTACTCAGGAGGCTGAGATAGGAGTATCATGGTTCAAAGCCAGCCCGGGAAGTAAAGTCCATGGGACTCTTACCTCCAATTAAGCACCAGAAAAGCAGAAGTGGCAGTGTGGCTCAAGTGGTAGAGCACTCACCTTGAACCGAAGAGCTCAAGGACAGCATCCAGGCCCAGAGTTCAAGCCCATTACCTTAAAAAAAAAAAGTCTCATAGACTTTCCTGGCCAGGCTGGCTTTGAACTACAATCCTCAGCTCTCAGCCTTCTGAGTAGCTAAGATTACAGGTGAGAGCCACGGCTGCCTGGTGATAATGTTTTAAATGTATTGACATGTATATAGATAGTTGTGTGGTTATATCATGGCAATAATTCATTGTAAGGTGGCCTATGTACAATATAGCAATATAGCTGAGTTCTTTTAGGACCACCAGGGGGCTCTGCTAGCAGGGTTTATAATATGTCAGTCAATTTAAGAGAAATGTTTTGAGATGCTTTGGAATTCTGAATTTTTAAAACAAAAAGGTGATCTAATCCAACTTGCTTATTTTACAGATGAGGAAACCAAAACTGCCTAAGAGAACTGGTATGAGAGAAAATCAGAAAAGTAATTCTTCCTTGATTTCTGGGGAGTTGAATAATCTCCCTTTTGAGCCTGGAAGTGGTAGTAAATGCATGTAATTCCAGCATTTGGGATGCAGAATGAGCAATACCCTGAGTTTGAGGTTAGCCTCAGCTAGCTTTTTTTTTTTGGTCAGTCATAGGGGCTGAACTCTGGGCCTACGTGCTGTGCCTCAGTTCTTCAGCTCAAGGCTAGCGCCCTACCACTTGAGCCACAGTGCCACTTCTGGCTTTTTTCTGCTTATGTGGTGCTGAGGAATGGAACCCAGGACCTCATGCATGAGAAGCAAGCATCTACCACTGAGCCACCTTCACAGCCCCCTCAGCTAGCTTTTCAAAACATTCCTTAAAAAAATCTCTTAGAGCCGGGCGCTGGTGGCTCACGCCTGTAATCCTAGCTACTCAGGAGGCTGAGATCTGAGGATCGCCGTTCAAGGCCAGCCCAGGCAGGAGAGACCGTGAGACTCCTATCTCCAATAAACCACCAGAAAACCGGAAGTGGCTCTGTAGCTCAAGTGGTAGAGCGCTCGCTTTGAGCTGAAGAACTGAGGGACAGCATTCAGGCCCAGAGTGCAAGCCCACGACCGACCCAAAAAAAAAAAATCTCTTAGAGGGGCAGTAGTGGTTCACACCTATAATCCTAGCTATTCAGGAGGCTAAGATCTGAGGATTGGAGTTCAAAGCCAGCCTGGACAAAAAAGTCTGTGCGACTTTTTTTTTTTTTTTTTGGGGGGGGGGGTCTGGTCGTGGAGCCTGAACTCTGGGCCTGGGCACTGTCCCTCATCTCTTCAGCTCAAGGCTAGCGCTCTACTACTGAGCCACAGCACCACTTCCGGCTTTTTTCTTTTTGCTTATGTAGTACTGAGGAATGGAGCCCAGCTACCATCCCAGCCCGAGACTTTTTTTTGTCGGTTGTGGGGCTTGAACTCTGGGCCTCAGCACTGTCCCTCATTTGCTTATGTAGTACTGAGGAATGGAGCCCAGCTACCATCCCAGCCCGAGACTTTTTTTTGTCGGTTGTGGGGCTTGAACTCTGGGCCTCAGCACTGTCCCTCAGCTCTTCAGCTCAAGGCTAGCACTCTACCACTTGAGCTACAGTGCCACTGCCGGTTTTCTGGTGGTTTATTAGAGGTAAGAGTTTCTCGGACTTTCCTGCCCAGGCTGGCTTTGAACCGGATCCTCAGATCTCAGCCTCCTGAGTAGCTAGGATTACAGGCCAGCCCCTGGCTTGAGAGACTCTTATCTTCAGTTAACCACCAGGAAACCAGAAGTGGCGCTGTGGCTCAAGTGGAATAGCACTAGCCTTGAGCTGAAGAAGTGAGAGACAGAGACCAGGCCGAGTTCAAGCCCCACAACTGACAAACAAACAAAAAATAAAACAACAACAAAAGGCTTTTTAGGAGAGAGCAAGGGAAGAAGTGACATTGTTCAAAAAGAAATGTACTCATTTGGGCTGGGAATGTGGCTTAGCGGTAGAGTGTTTGCCTAGTATGCATGAAGCCCTAGGTTTGATTCCTCAGTACCACATACACAGAAAAAGCTAGAAGACTCATGTAATTGTAACCCCTCAGCAGGTATTTTCACAATTAAAAAAAAAAAGCCAGAAGTGGGGCTGTGGCTCAAGTAGTAGAGCATTAGCTTTGAGCAAAAGAAGCGCAGGGACAGTGACCAGGCCCTGAGTTCAAGCTCCAGGACTGGCAAAAACAAACAAACAAAAACCCACAGAAAAACAAATGTGTTCATTATCTGACTTATGTATATCATCTTTATAATAACTGGAAAAAAACCCACCTCTTTTTACACATGCCTCCACTAAATGATTTACTTCCAATGGAGGGCAGGATTTAGTACTTTTGTTAAGACCACGTATTTGTGAATGCTATTTGTTTATTCATTAGTTCATTTATTTATGGTTTTTTTTGGGGGGTCCAGTCATGGGGCCTGAACTCTGGGCGTGGGCACTGTCCCTCAGCTCTTCAGCTCAAGGCTAGTGCTCTACCACTTGAGCCTCAGTCCCACTTCCGGCTTTTTCTGCTTATGTGGTGCTGAGGAATCAAACCCAGGACCTCCTGTATGCAAGGCAAGCGCTCTACAACTGAGCCAGCTTTTCAGCCCAGTTCATTTATTTATGATGAGATAGGATCTCATTCTATAGCCCAGGCTGGCTTGGAAGTTCCCATCCTCTTGCCTCAGTCTCAAGTGCTAGGATTTCAGGCATGAGCTATCACATACTAGTTTGCGGTCTTTTACATGTGTTTTGGGGCTTGAAGAACTTAGAACCTAGGCACTGTCTCTCAAGGCTAGAGCTTTACCACTGGAGTAACAGCTCCACTTCCAGCTTTTTGGTGGTTAACTGGAGACACTATCAACAACTACAAACCATGATCCTCAGATCTGGGCCTCCTGAGTAAACTAGGATTAACAGGTGTGAGATACAACAGGCTAATTTTTTTTTGGTCAGTCGTGGGCATGGATGCTGTTTCTGAGCATTTTTTGCTTAAGGTTAGTGCTCTACCACTTTAGGCCACAGCTTTACTTCTGGTTTTCTGGTGATTAATTGGAGATAAGAGTCTCAGCCTGCCTGGGCAGGCTGGAACCTTGATTCTCAGATCTCAGCCTCCTGATAGCAAGGATTACAGGCGTGAGCCACCAGCACTGGGATGTGGTCTCTTTTATAAGAAGATATTTTAGGGATGGGAAGGTGGCTCAGTAGTAGAGTGCTTGCCTTGCATGCATGAGGCCCTGGGTTCAATTCCCCAGCACCACATAAGCAAAAAGAAAAAAGAGCTGGAAGTGGTGCTGTGGCTCAAGTGGTAGAGCGCTAGCCTTGAGCTGAAGAGCTGAGGGGCAGTGCCCAGGCCAGGAGTTCAGGCCCCACAACTGACCAAAAAAAAAAAAAAATTTAAAAAACAAAAAGAAAGTATGTTTCAATCGGGCACCTGTAGCTCACACCAATAATTCTACCTACTCAGGAGGTTGAGATCTGAGGATTATGGTTCAAAGCCAGCCTGGGCAAGAAAGGCCGTGGGACTCTCATCTACAATTACAGAAAAAGCTGGAAGTGCAGCTTTGGCTTAGTGCTAGCCTTGAGCAAAAGCAGTCCATGGACAACACCCAGGCCCAGAATTGAAGCCCCAGGAGCGACAAAAAAGAAAAAAAAAAGTATTTTATTATTTTTTTACTCACTGCTAAATATTTAGCACCTAGTAGCACTGTACACATTTTAGGGCCTTGGTTTGTGGATGTAAAGCTCATTCCTCCTGAACCAGTTCCCAAGAAACTTAAAATTTCTTGAACTCCATAGGCCTTAATTTCGCGTGTGTGGCCCTATTAGAACCACAACCACCCCCCTCCCCTCATCATCACCCCAAGTAGCTGTGAGTTTATGAAAAATATAAATCACTCCCCCTCCCCGATCATCCGAGGAAAAGGGCCCAGCGATCCCTCTAATCAACTCTCCAGGAATTCTGAGGAACACTCAAGTTTGAACACCCAGGCATGTCGTTGCAAAGCTGAGTGCTAATGATCTAACTAGAGTAAAGGTCACCATGTGCCTTCGAAACCCACGACAGGGTCAACATCTGCCTTCCAAACCCACTACAGGCCTCTCCACCGGACACCTGTCTGCAGTCCACCCGGTGTGACCCCGCCATTCAGGAGTATCCGCAACCATCCGTAATACCTGAGATGATGGAATAATCGCGGCATGGTAACGGTTCCAGAACAAAGGCAAGCCGCAGTGCCTTTTCTGGGGGCCATACCCACCGCCGATGGGCAGGTCGGAACTCGAGGATGGCTTTGCCTAGGCTAGAGACGACGTACTACGAGGCTCTGCCGGGCCTGGGCGGCGCAGGCCGCGGAGGACGGCAGGAAGCCGTCAGGTCCAGCGCGGACCGAGGGTCCGAGGTCAGCGGGAAAAGAGTCACAGGCGCAAAGGGAGAGAGAAAAGGACGGAGGGCCGGGGGAGGCCGCGGCCGGGCCGGGCCAGCGGGGAAGCCACACCCTCGCCGCTCGCGACGCCGGCAGGGCGGAGCCACGCAGCTCGAGCTCCCGCAGAGGCGCGCGGCGTGGCGCGGCGCGGCGCAGCGCGGGCTCGCTGCTGAGGCGTAAGGGGGCGACAACGGGAGCGGCTGCGCCGCCCATCGGGCCAGCGTCGTGCGCATGCGCGGCCCCGGCGCCATTTTGGTGGCCGGGCGCGGAGGTGATTCTACACTGAGGAGAGCGCGGCGGAAAGGGTGGCAGTGGCAGCGTTCGGGTGCTCGGGTCTGAATCACCGAGGGAGGAGGAGGCGGTGGAGAAGGCGGTGGCGGCGACGGCGGTGGTGGTGGTCGTAGCGGTGGCGGAGGAGGCGGGTACGAATCAGCTGCGGGCGGAGACATGGCCAACATCGCGGTGCAGCGAATCAAGCGGGAGTTCAAGGAGGTGCTGAAGAGCGAGGAGGTCAGAATTGAGCTCCGGGACACCCCCACCACGTCCCCGGGCGGGAGGGCCTCCTCGGCGTCGGCCCCGGGCCGCCGGG
>NW_012267224.1:18774548-18831978 GCF_000151885.1 Dipodomys ordii
GGGAGCGCAGGCCGGGCCGGAGAAAACCCGGGAAGTGGGATGGGGGAAGGGGAAAGGTGGTAACTGGATCCCCGCAGCCGCGCCGCCTGCGGGCCCTCACTTTTGAGGGTATTCGGGGTTATTGCCCGTGAGGCCTCGGCTGTCCTTGCCTCGGGGAGGGAGCGGGAGGCCTTCCTTAGGTACGGATGAAAGGAGAAGGAAGGGCATTGAGTTACTCCCTCTTAGCGGGGTGATGGGAGGCGGGGGGGGGGCAAGACGAGGGGATTTCCACTGGAGGTAGGAAATTGATTCCAAATTTGAGCATCCCACTTTTCCCCCCAATTCCTGGGCCTCCTTATTTAACGTAAAGCTTTCTTTTTTTTAAATGCCTGGCTCCCCCCCCCCAAATACAAGTTCTTTGGTGTATTAAATACTTCTTTTTAAACTAGGAGGATATAATGGAATGTAGGAGCAGCGTATTTCAAAGTATTGTTTACCACTTACAGGTCAGAAAGTCTCTTCTAAGACAGTACCTCTGTGTGACTGTGTGGTGGGTGCTATGAAACTTCATTATGATGTCCTTCATAGTTAACTTGGTTCTTTCAGAAATATGCCTGGAAAACAAGGGATTTCACCAAGATACATAGCTATCTCTCGTTATTGAGTAGGTTTATAAAATAATCAAGATGGTCTAGTAATTTGACCCCATGATGAAAGTATTACTACAGTTTTTCGTACCCAAATCGTCAATGCCAGATTATATGCTCTAAATTAACAAAAAATCTGGAAAAATTTCATGCCATTATTGAATAAATTATACTATGTTTTATAGTTGGCACTTTGATATCTGTAATGATTTGTGAAACTTTTAAGTATTTCAAAGAATGAGTGATGACATAAATCTAGTAGCATTTAATCTATGTTATGCCACTGAGTTTACAATGATTATCTGTCTTTCCAAGTAGACACTGAATTATTTAAAATTTAACAATGACAAACATTAGATCTAGTGAACATACTAATATATAAATAATCTGTTTTACAGAGCATGTGTATGGACTCTGATCTCTGTATGTGTTCACTTGCCAAATCTGAATGGAAGGATGACTTTGTGTTTTTGTGGTACAATGCAGAAATACAGCACAAATACTTATATAAAATTCATAGTAGCAGGTGATTTTGACTTTTTGTTTAATAAGTAAAAACATGCTAGGATAGTTGATATATTTTCCTAATGAAAGATGGCAGCTATTGTCTTCAGCCAAACCCTAACCAACCTCTTCTATAAGGTTGTTCAAGCCTGAAACTTAGTTGTAATGTTTTATATTCTTTAAAAGTGATAACTTACTGCTCTCATAATCTATGTGGACTTGGTTTATGTTAGGTAACTTTTCACTACATGTTATTATTAAATTACCAGAAATTCCTCTTTACTGTAGAAATACATAGTATTGTTCTTTAAGTGTCACAGTGTTTCAGAAGAAGCAAACAGGAAATACAAACAGTACTTATGTTATGGGAACAGTACCTTTATAAATTTGGAGTAAACAACTTCCAGGAAAGTTAAGTTATGAAAACTTAGAAAAGGGCTATAATGTAGCTTTGTCATAAACATAAACCAATAATAGCTCTATTATAACCAATATTTTTTCATTGATATTTCTAGTAGACTCAGTTGTGTAAATAGATTGCTATTTTCAGTTTATTGAAGGATGTGTAGTGTTCATGTGTTTGTTTTTTTTTTTGTCGGTCATGGGCCTTGAACTCTGGGCTTGGGCTGTCCCTCAGCTCTTCAGCTCAAGGCGAGCACTCTACCACTTGAGCTACAGCACCACTTCCAGTTTTCTAGTGGTTTATTGGAGATAGTAGTCTCACGGTCTTTCCTGCCCGGGCTGGCTTTGAACCGCGATCCTCAGATCTCAGCCTCCTGAGTAGCTAGGATTACAGGCGTGAGCCACCGGTGCCCGGCTTCATGTGTTTCTTTAAATTTAAATTTTTCTTTTCTTTGGAGATACTGGGGTTTGAACTAAGCATCTTAATTTTGTTAGGCAGGCACTTTATTGCTTGAAACACAGCTCTAGCTCCATGTCTTTCTTTCTTTCTTTCTTTCTTTCTTTCTTTCTTTCTTTCTTTCTTTCTTTCTTTCTTTCTTTCTTTCTTTCTTTCTTTCTTCCTTCCCTCCCTCCCTCCCTCCCTCCCTCCCTTCCTTCCTTCCTTTCTGTCTTTCTATGCTGGTATGGGCCTTAAATTCCCAGCCTTAGAATTTTCCAAGGCTGGCCCTCTACCACTTGAGCCACACCTTCACTTCTGGCTTTACTGGTTAATTGGAGGTAAGAATCTCTGATTTATTTATATAGGATTGCTTTGAACTGGAATTCTCAGATCTCAGCCACCTAAAGTAGCCAGGATTATAGGTGTGAGTCACCAGTGTCTGGCTTTCCTATTTATTTTATTTTATTTTTTTTGCCGGTCTTGGGGCTTGAACTCAGAGCCTGAGCACTGCCCTTGAACTGATTTTGCTCAAAGCTAGCACTCTACCACTTGAGCCACAGCACCGTTTCTGGCTTTTTCTGCATATGTGGTACTGAGGAATTGAACCCAGTGTTTCATGCATGTTACGCAAGCACTCTACCACATTCCCAGCCCCAGAGATACTTTTATTATTTTTTTCCCAGGGATACTTTTAATTATTTAAAAATAATTGATAGAGCGCTAGCCTTGAGCTGAAGAGCTGAGGGACAGCGCCCAGGTCCAGAGTTCAGGCCCACGACCAGAACCCCCTCCCCCCCCAAAAAAAGAAATGTACTCATTACCTTGCTCATGTAACTGTAACCCCTTTGTACAGTATTTTCACAATAGAAAACTTCATTAATAAAAAATTCCAAGTTAAAAAAAAATAATTGAAAGCCAGGTACCAGTGGCTCAGACCTATAAAATTAGATACGAAGGAAGCTGAGATCTGAGGATCTTGGTTTGAAGCCACCCAGGGCAGGAAAGTCCATGAGACTTTTATCTCCAATTTCCCAAAAGCCAAATTTGGAGCTGTGGTTCAAGTAGTAGAGCATTAACCTTGAGCACAAAGTTCAGGGCCAACACCAGGCCCTAATTAAGACTGGTACCAAAAAGAAAATTGAGTCTAGTTTGTATTATTGATTAAAGGATTTGAGCACAACCTAATTTGATGTTAGTTTAAACTCATTAAGTAGTACCTGTAAAGGTTTATTGAACTTGTGTTTTTTTGTGCCTAGCTTCTATTCTTTTTTTTTTTTTGTTGTTGTTGTTGTTGCTAGTCCTGGAACTTGAACTCAAGGCCTGAGCTTAGGCTCAAGGCTAGTGCTCTATTGCTTTGAGCCACTGCTCCATTTCTGACTTTATTTTTTTTTTAATAGTTCATTGGAGATAAAGAATTGCACTACTTATCTACCTGGGCTGACTTGAAAGCACCATTCTCAGATCAGATCTCAGCCTCCTGAGTAGTTGTATAAGTAGTCATTGCCCGTCTTCTAATTTGTTTTATTTATTTATTTATTTTTTGCCAGTCCTGGGCCTTGAACTCAGGGCCTGGGCTCTGTTGTTGAGCCTGTCTGTATCCTTTGAGCCACAGCACCACTTCCAGCTTTTTCTGTTTATATGGTACTAAGGAATCAAACCCAGGGCCTCATCCATGCTAGGCAAGCACTATACCACTAAGTCACATTCCCAGCCTGAGCTTTTTTTGGGGGGAAAGAAGGGGTCAGTTACAAGGCTTGAACTCAGGGCCTAAGTGCTGTTCCTGAACTTTTTTGCTCAAGGCTAATGCTCTACCCACTTTGAGCCACAGTGCCACTCATTTTTTAAAATTAATTTGTTTATTGTTAGTATAGAGGTGATGTACAGAGGGATTACAATTACATGAGTCCGGTGTTCATTATTTTTAAAGAAACACTGAGAAGATTTTAACATTTTCATACTAGTCAGCCCATTTCCCTAGTGAAGTAAACCATGTGTAAGTATGTACATAGGGCTCACTTAGCCACTATTTTCCTGTTTTCTTCTTCCTTAGAAGTAACCACTACACTGAAACTAGTAGTAGTAATTTGACTTTGTAGTCCCATTGTGTATATATAAATAATACATTATATATTAATATTTATTATATAGCTATTATATACTATACACTAAATAATTATATGGTATATAGTATATATATGTATAGTATATATGTACACATATGTAAGCATGTTTATGTACAGTATATACTTTTTTGCCAGTCCTGGGGCTTGAACTCAGGGCCTGTGCACTGTCCCTGAGCTTCTTTTGCTCAAGGCATGCTAAGCAAGCACTTTACCACTAAGGCACATTCTCAATCCAAACATTACATTTTCTTGGTACTAGTCTGAGGGTTTGAAGTTGAGGCCTAGGTGTCCCTTAGCTTTTTCATTTAAGGCTAGCTTTGTACCACTTGAATTATAGCCCCACATCTGCCCTAGGACTAGCAAAAAAACCCTGCTCAGCTGGCAATCACCATCCTCATCTCTGCCTTTTCAGAAACTGGGCTTACAGGTATGAGCCACCCCACCCACCTATTTTCTTTATTCAGTCATCCATTGTAGGGCATCTGAACTATTTCTATAATTTGACTATGGTGAATGCTGCAGCATTGGGCAAGGATATATGTCTTTACTGTGTCCTAAGTTAGTAAATCTTTTTTGGTGGGACGGGGGCCGGTCATGGGGCCTGAACTCTGGGCCTGGGCGCTGTCCCTCCCTCTTCAGCTCAAGGGTAGCACTCTACCACTTGAGCCACAGTGCCACTTCTGGTTTTCTGGTGGTTTGTTGGAGATAAAAGTCTCACAGACTTTCCTGCCTGGGTTGGCTTTGAACTGTGATCCTCAAATCTCAGCCTCCTGAGTAGCTAGGATTACAGACGTGAGCCACCAGTGCCCAGCTAACTTGTAAATCTTTTGGATAAATGCCCCAAAGTGCTCTCCTTTACCTTTTTTACTCAAGGCTTGGTCTTTTATTACTTGAATCAACTTTTTGGTGTTTAATTAGAGATGAGTCTCAGGAATTTTTTTACCCAAGCTAGTATTGAATATGGATCTTCAGATCTCATCCTCCTGAATAGATAGGATTATAGATAGGCACGAATATATCTTCACCATTCTTTTATTGAACAGGATCTTCTAAAGTAGCCCAGGCTGCCCTTAGCCTTATGTATAATACAGGTTACTCTGGAACTTGCAGCCTTCCTCTTTCAGATTCCAGAGTACACAAATTACAATATGCCATGCTGTGCTGCTAAATTAACTGCCTAAACCAAATCAAATCCAGGTCCACACACATGCTAGGCAAATGTAGCACTATCAGTGAGTCACATCCATAGTCCTAGTTGGTGGATGTGTCAGATATTCTTTATTTTTATTTTCCTGGTCCTGGGGCTTGAAATTCAGGGTGAGGGCACTGTCTGAACTTTTTTTTTGGGTCCGGTCGTGGGGCCTGAACTCTGGGCCTGGGTGCTGTCCCTGTGCTCTTCAGCTCAAGGCTAGTGCTCTACCACTTGAGCCACAGTGCCACTTTTGGTTTTCTGGTGGTTAATTGGAGATAAGAATATCATGGACTTTCCTGCCCGGGCTGGCTTTCTACTGTGATCCTCAGATCTCAGCCTCCTGAGTAGCTAGTATTACAGGCATGAGCCACTGGCAACCAGCTTTATAAAAGCTTTTTTGTTTTTCCAGGTATATTCTGAGTATGTAAATTTTTGGTAAAGGCTCTCTTCTTCTCATTCTAAGCTAAAGAAAAAGACTGCAGTCTAGGATTCAAATACTACTGGAGATATGCAAGCCTGAGACCTTTTTAAGCTGGCAATGAGGCTAGAACATGTACTCACAGCAGAGAAAACTGAGCACTTGCTTTTTGTTTGTTTTTTTGGACCATCTTGGGGCTTGAATTCTGGGCCTGGGCGCTGTCCCTGAGATCTTCATCTCAAGGCAAACATTCTACCACTTGAGCCACAGCACCACTTCAGGTTTTCTGGTGGCAAATTGGAGATAAGAATCTCATGGCCTGGGCTGGCTTTGAACTGTGAACCTCAGATCTCAGTCTCCTAAGTAGCTTGGGTTATAGGCATGAGCCACTGGCACCCAGCTTGAGCACTTGTTTTTAAGGCACTTTATTTTATTTATAATTTTTTTTGTTAGTTGTGGGCCTGAACTCTGGGCCTGGGCGGTGTCCCTCAGCTCTTCAGCTCAAGGCTAGTGTGCTCTACCACTTAAGCCACAGCGCCACTCCCGGCTTTTTCTGTGTAGTGCTGAGGGATTAAACCCAGGGCCTCTTGCATGCAAGACAAACACTCTACCACTGAGCCACCTTCCTAGCCCTTTTAAGTCATTTTAAAAGAAGGCCCTTAGAACTCCCAGTATACCACAAGCTTGGGTGTGGTGCAAATCTTATACATATTACTTAGATTATTCATTCATAACACTAAATCCCAAGACAGAAGACATGACAGAGTCAAAACAACTCCTTCCTTCATTTAGGTAAATGTTGATTTGAGATAGCAGCCAATGAGGAAAATGATGGAACTATTCCTCAAGTCTAGGCATAATGAGATGCCTTCCTGTCCTTTCTCCTTCAACATTCTGCAAGCAGGCTCTAGTCTAGTCTTGAGTCTAGTTCAGCTGGAAGATGAGCTGATTGATGCCTTCACCACAATAGCCAGTCTGCCCTGATAGCCAAGTGAGCTCATTTCCTTGAGGAAGCCCACTCTATTTTTTGGAAACATGATGGGCAACAGAGGGAAAAGGCAAAAGAACCAGGAGATATGTTGGAAATACTTCCTGGGAAAGCAATTTCATGAATGGAGTCTTCCAGGCAAATGACATCAAATTTCCCCAGGTCCTCCTTGATCAAAATATTGTCTGTTAGAGGAATGATCTTTTTTTTTTTTTTAATTGTGAAAATACCGTACAGAGGGGTTACAATTACATGGGCAAGATAATGACTACATTTCTTATCAAGCATTGTTGCCTCCTCCTTTGTTTCCCCTTCCTTTCCCATCCCCCCCCAAAGTTATAAAGTTCGTATTTCAGCATAACGACTTGTACATCTCATTGTTGCTATGGGTCCACCTGTATCCCTATTTAAACAATTTGTTTTTGCCCTTCCCCTCCACAACATCAAATACAAAATACATCAAATACAGTGAGAATAGGGGTTATACCATGGGGGAGGGACATACAAAGCAACAAAGAAATCATTGTATAATTATGTTAGAAACAATCGCATGAAAGAAAAAACATTTGAATACTTATCTTGGGGTTCATTTCACCTAACATCAACTTATCTGACCTTTTCTGCTTGTCTCAGACATATACTAGTTATTGCAAATAAGGGAAACCATGGGACCTATGTTTCTTTGGGCCTGGCTTACTTCACTTAATATAATTTTTTCCAAGTCTTTGCATTTCCTAACAAATGGGGCCATGTTATTCTTTCTGATGGAGGCATAGAATTCCATTTTCTTGATCCATTCATCTACTGAGGGGCATCTGGCTTGGTTCTATATCTTAGCTATGGTAAATAATGCTGCAATAAACATAGTTGTGCTGGTAGCTTTAGTATGGTCTTGTTTGTGATCATTTGGGTAAATGCCCAAAAGTGGGATTTCTGGGTCATAGGGGAGGGAGCTCTATGTGGAGTCTTTTGAGGAACCTCCATACTACTTTCCAAAGTGGTTGAACAAGTTTACACTCCCACCAACAATGCAGTAGGGTTCCCTTCTGTCCACATCCCCTCCAGCATCTGTTGTTATTAGAGTTCTTGATTATAGCCATTATGACTGGGGTGCAGTGGTATCTCAATGTTGTTTTGATTTGCATTTCTTTTTTTTTTTTTGATTTGCATTTCTTTTATGGCTAGAGAGGTTGAGCATTTCTTCATGTGTCTGTTGGCCATTCTTCTTATAGAGGAATGATCTTATTTTGAACCTTTGCTTGTCTGCCTTTCAGGATGAGTTCTACAGACTTCAGATTCAGAAATACCCAAGTCACATAAGGTTCCACTATTTTCCACTTTTTATTTATGGGGAGTGACTTTGACAAAGACACTGTTAAACAGTTTCGACAGTGAAGTCTTGTGGTCATCTGCAGCAGTAAACTCACCCTGAACAATTCTTTTGATGAGTATAACAAAGGCCAAAGTATGTTTATCAGGAACTTGTAAAGCACGAGGTTTCACTACCAGAGGAGGTCTGACACACACACCACGTAGAAAAGATTCCAGTCTCTTAAACTTGAGTGGCTTTTCCTTTCCTCTCCTTTGCCAAAAGTGCTTGCTTTGCTTGAGTGGCTTTGAGGACTCTTTTTCGGGAGATTTTCTGAAACTAAAGGGATCCTTTTTCATTCCCCTTTGTCAGCCATCTTTGCCACATGGCAGTTGCTCTCTGCCTTGGCTTTATTTTTTTTGGCAGGGGTGGGGGGGTGGGATGGGGTTGTCAGTTGTAGGGCTTGAACTCTGGGCCTGGGCACTGCCCCTAAGCTCCTCAGCTCAAAGCTAGCGCTCTACCACTTTTGGTTTTCTGGTGGTTAATTGGAGATAAGAGTCTCACGGCCTTTCCTGCCCAGGCTGGTTTTGAACCATGACCCTCAGATCCCAGCCTCCTAAGTAGCTAGGATTACAGACTTGAGCCACTGGTGCCTGGCTTTTGAGGCTAGGAAAAATTGAATATGTTGGCAATGGTGGTACCTCCACGGAAAGTCGGATATTTGTTCTATATGTAGGTTAGTAATGTGGTTAAAGTCCTGAATTTTGATGATGGAATGTCCAAGTAAAAAACTGGAAAGCAAGATTGTTAGAGGATAATCCTTTTTACTCTTATTACAGTTTTTCTCTTAGGATCTCTCAAGGGGCATCTGTGTAGTATAAATGATATGTGTTCCTGTGGACTCCTCCCCTTCACTTTTGCTACTATGGTGTGAACTCTGCATCATGCATGCTAGGCAGACCCTCTACCATTTCAACCACCCCCTAGTCCCACTTTTACAATTGTCGGGTTTTTTTTCTTTCATTTTTTACTAGATATTTATTGAATGCTTTTCAAGTTTAAATAAGGGAGCTGTAAAGATATGGTAACTTAACCTTAGAGAGTTGGTTGAAAATAATCCTTACACTTGGAGGATGAGTTGGAATTTAGTTATATATTATATGCATGTAAAAAGTTGATAATCTATACAGGAAGTGGTGCTGTGGTAGTAGAGTGCTCGCCTTGAGCTAAGGAGTGCAAAGACAGCACTCAAGCCCAGAGTTCAAGCCCTACGACCAACCAAAAGTAAAATAAAAAAAAAAGCTGATAAGCTATACAATAAATTATAGGAAGTCTTTAATTGCTTTCCCTTCTTAAGTAGATAGCAAGTTTGCTTATCTATTTTTTGCTATAATTATGTAGCAAATTGGGAAATAGAGGGAACTATGTTAAAATTTATATTTCCCCCCCTTTTTTCTTTTTCTTTTCTTTCTTTCTCCCTCTCTCTTTTCTTTTTAGAGTGCTAATCTGAAGCTTGAACTCAAGGCATAGGTGCCATCTCTGAGCTGGTTTTGCTCATGGCTAGTGCTCAGTACTTGAGCCACAGCTCCACTTGGAGTTTTTTGGTGGTTAATTAGAGATAATAGTCTCACAGTATTTCCTGTTTGGGCTGGCTTTGAACCATGATCCTCAGATCTCAGCCTCTTGAGTAGCTAGGATTACAGGTGTGAATCAATATAGTGCCTAGCTTGGACTGTAATTTTAAGTGTGTTTTATGCATTTGAAAATGTTTTTTTCCGGGCTTGGGAATGTAGCTTAGTGGTAGAGTGCTTGCATAGCATGCATGAAGCCCTGGATTCTATTCCTCAGTACTACATAAACAGAAAAAGCTGCAAGTGGCGCTGTGGCTCAAGTGGTAGAGTGCTAGCATTGAGCAGAAGAAGCTCAGGGACAGAGTTCAAGCCTGAGGACTGGCCAAAAAAACAAGGCTAGAAAATGTCTTCTAGAAAACTGAACTTTTCAAGAGTAGACAGAATGGTTTGTCTTTGCATCATGGACTCCTTAAGAAATATTTGAGTGGAGCACCAGTAGCATACACCTATCATCCTAGCTAATTAGGAGGCTGAAATCTAAGAGTCAAAGCCAGCCCTAGCAGGAGCAGGAAAGTCCATGAGACTGTTATCTCCAGCTAACCACCAGAAAACCGGAAGTGGTGCTGTGGCTCAAAGTGGTATAGCACTAGCCTTAAGCTGAAGAGCTGAGGCATAGTGCCCAGGCCCAGAGTTCCAGCCCCATGACCAACAAAAAAAAAAATATTTTTTGAAGCTCCGTGCAAGTGCCTCAATGCCTCACATTCAGGAGGCTGACATTTGAGGATCGTGGTTCAAAGCTAGCCCTGGAGGAAATTCTTCTATCTTGTTAACCCCCCAAAAAACTGGAAGTGGAACCATGGCTCACAGTGGTAGAGCACTAGCCTTGAGCAATAAAAGCTTAGCAACAGTGTTTAGGCCCTGGGTTCAAGCACCACAACTGACACCCTAAGGCATCATGGTTAGTATTGGTGATATATATATAGGTATGTGTGTATAAATTGGTGATATATAAATGGGTCAGGGAAAGACAAAAATACCTGGAAAAGAAATATACTACTGGGCTGGGAAGGTGGCTCAGTGGTAGAGCTCTTGCCTTGAAATGCATGAGGCCCTGGGTTCGATTCCTCAGCACCACATAAGCAAAAAAAAAAAAAAGCTGGAAGTGGCACTGTGGCTCAAGTGGTAGAGTGCTAGCCTTGAGCTGAAGAGCTGAGGGACAGCGCCCAGGCCCAGAGTTCAGGCCCCACAACCGGACCCCCCCCCAAAAAAAATATATATATACTACTATTTAAACAAAACTGATTAGTTAATCTTGCTTGGATGTCTGATTTTAGATGTTGATAATATTAATGATCAAGCTGTAGAGAAAGAACATTCCAAATTAGAGAAATAATGCCCACTCAAAAGGGTATGAGCCAAGTGCTGGTGGCTTATGCTTGTAATACTAGATACTTAGGAAGCTGAGATCTGAGAATCATAGTTAGATGCCAGCCTGGAAAGGAAAAAGTGGTTGAGTGCTGTCCTTGAATGAAAAAGCTCATGGACAGTGCCCAGGCTCTGAGTTGAAGCCCTATAAGAGACCAAAAGAAAGTAGAAATGAATTAACTCAAACTGTGACTTTAGTATTGTGGTCAAAAGTGAATGATTGATTCAGTTGGGCCAAAAGCTGGTGGTTCAGGCCTGTAACCCTAGCTACTCAGGAGGCTGAGATCTGAGGCTGCAAGTTCAGAGCCCACAAGGGCAGGAAAGTACATGAGACTCTTAATTAGCCACCAGAAAACCAAAATAGGAGCTTTGGCGCAAGGTGGTAGAACAATGGGCTGGGAATATGGCTTAGTGGTAGAGTACTTGCTTAGCATGCATGAAGCCACATAAACAGAAAAGGTTGTGGTTCAGGTGATAGAGTGCTAGTCTTGAGCAAAAGAAGCTCAGGGACACCCCCTTTCCCCCTAGAAAAAAAAAGTGGTAGAGCACTAGCCTTGAACAGAAAAACTCAAGAACAGCGCCCAGGCCCTGAGTTCAAGCCCCGTGACAAAAAGAAAAAAAAAAACTAGGTGTGAGCAAAATTACATAAATTTTCCTGAGCCCAGGGTAAATAGTTAAATTTGAAGTGACTGAAAACCATTGCATGGATTAAAGCAATAAAAAAGTTTGCAGGCGGGGCTGGGAAGATGGCTTAGTGGTAGAGTGCTTGCCTTGCATGCCTGAGGCCCTGGGTTCGATTCCTCAGCACCACATAAGCAAAAAGAAAAAAGCTGGAAGTGGCCCTGTGGCTCAAGTGGTAGAGCGCTAGCCTTGAGCTGAAGAGCTGAGGGACAGCACCCAGGCCCAGAGTTCAGGCCCCACAACCGGACCCAAAAAAAAAAAAAGTTTGTGGGCCACTTTCCTTTTCTTCCCTTGATAGGAGTCTGGTTATGTATCCCAGGGTCTCAGATTTACAATCCTCTTCCCTCTTCTTAGTTTTGTGCTAATAGCTTTGCACTACTTTGTACAGTTTACCATTTGTGTGTGTGTGTGTATGCATGCTCGTGCACATAGGCCCTGGGCACTGTCCCTGAGCTTTTTCTTTTTACCTTTTTTTTTTTTTTTGCTGGTCTTAAGGCCTGATCTCTGGGCCTGGGTGCTATCCCTCAGCTCTTCAGCTCAAGGCTAGCTCTCTACCACTTGAACCACCGTCCCAGCCCCACCTTTTTTTTTTAGGTCTGTCTTGGGTCTTGAACTCAGGGCCTCAGCACTGTCCCTGAGCTTTTTTGTGTATTCAAGACCAACACTCTACCATGGGGAGCCACAGCTGCTTTTCTGGTGGTTAATTGGAGATAAATAATCTCACAGACTTTCCTGCCTGGGCTGATTTCCAATCACAATCCTCAGATCTCAGCCTCCTGAGTAGCTAGGATTACAGCCATGAGCTCTCAGTGCCCTGCTAACTTCAGGGTCTTTGGTGTTTAATTGGAGGGGGAAAAAAAATCTCTCAGACTTTCTGTACAGGTTAGTTTTGAGCCCAGATCCTCAGATCACAGCCTCTCAAGTAGGTAAGATTACAGCCGTGAGCCACCAGCATTGAAGACTACTTTGATATATGAAGAATGAATTGAGGTTGAAGATGTAAGAAAAAAGGATCTAGAAAGTAGATATTGTTTGCTAATATAACAAAAGAAAGTAGTTATGTTTTAGACAAATAGGACGTCTGGAAGACGTACTACAGCACAATTGGGTTGGTAGCTTTAGTGTTAATTGACTACAACTTGTTTTTTTTGTTTAAATTTTATTTTATTTGTGAACATACTGTACAGAGGGGTTACAATTACATGGGCAGGATAATGCATACATTTCTTTTTTTTATTTTTGGGTCCGGTTGTGGAGCCTGAACTCTGGGCCTGGGTGCTGTCCCTCAGCTCTTCAGCTCAAGGCTAACACTACTGCTTGAGCCACAGCGCCACTTTTGGCTTTTTTCTTTTTGCTTATGTGGTGCTGAGGAATCGAACCCAGGGCCTCAGGCATGCAAGGCAAGCACTCTACCACTGAGCCACCTTCCCAGCCCAATGAGTACATTTCTTACCAAGCATTGCAGCCTCCTCCTTTGTTTACCCTTCACATCCCTTCCCAGCCTCCCCCCTCCCCCCAATTGGTTTTTTTTTTTTAATCAACTTGTTTTTTTCTGTTTTGAGACCAGATCCCATTGTGTATATGGCCTTAAATTTACTGTGTAAAGTGCAGGCTAGCATTGGACTTGTCTTTCTTCTTCATCAGCCTCCTGAGACCTAGAATTAAAAGTATATGTCATTGCACCTATTTAATAGACTTACTTCTCACATTTAATATAATTTTTTCTTAGGGTTGTCTTGGGAATGTGACCTTTGCCTTTATTCTATCAAAATGGCTGCTAGCAGTCTTGACAACTAAACATCAGAAAGGTAGAGAGATAAGACACATGCCAACTGACTTCTGTCTCATTTTAAGAGCTTTCTTTGAAGTCCTAATGATTTTTGTTTTTACTTTTTGAAAACTGTGACTTTCATAATCTGAATTTGAGAAAAATAAGCAATATGAATTGGCTGAGCATATTGCTCCCTAGTTAAGAATCAGGATTTTTATTAGTGAAAGAGAGAATACACACATACGCATATACATACATATATATGCACACACACACACTTTTTTTTTCAGTCATGGGGCTTGAACTCTGGGCTTGGGCACTGTCCCTCAGCTCTTCAGCTCAAGGCGTTCTACCATTTGAACCAGAGCACCACTTCTGGCTTTTTTCTTTTTGCTTATGTGGTGCGAACCCAGGGCCTCATGCATGCAAGGCAAGTGCTCTACCACTGAGCCACCTTACCAGCCCCCTTATATATATTTTTAAATGTAAATATGATCTGATTATATGCCTAGTTTGGCCTCATACTTGTGATGTAACCTAGACTGCTTTAGGACAATCATTTGGTAAACCGAGGTTGCATATGCCACAATGACTCTTGTAGTTCTGGAATAGAGTTGAATTAGGGAGTTGAAGATACTGTAAAAGGTAAAGATAATAGAACCATGTAGATATATTAGAAGGACATCTATTTCCCACAACCATATCCCACTCCCTAACTCCCTAGGTTTGACTTTAGACCTGGGCACGCTCTGAGCTTTTTTGCTTAAGGCTAAGGCTCTATCACTTGTGCCATCGCTCCACTTCTGGATTTTTTTGGTGGTTAATTGGAAAGTCTGATGGACTTTCCTGCCCTGAGTATCTTTGAACTGCTATCCTCAGATTTCAGTCTCCAGGACACTTTTTTTTTTCTTTTGCTAATTTCTGAGATCGAGTATGGAGAGCGAGTTTTGAATTAGGTGAAACAGCAAGAATTTATCTTTGTCATTTTTAGGCTTTTTTTCTCCCCTTGCTGGTCCTGGAGTTTGAACTCAGGGCCTGGGCACTGTACTTGAGTCTCTCTGTGCTCAAGGTTAGGGTTCTACACTTGAGTTACAGTACCATTTCCGACTTTTTCTCTTTATGTGGTACTGAGGAATTAAACCCAGGGCTTCAGGCTGCTAGGCAAGCACCCTACCACTAAGCCACATTCCTAGCCCTCATTTTTAGTTTTTTTGTTTTTTGTTTTTGATCCGTCTTGGGACTTGAACTCTGGGCCTGGGTGCTGTCCCTGAGGCTCTTCAGCTCAAGGTGATTGCTCTACCACTTGAGCCACAGTGCCACGTCTGGTTTTCTGGTGGTTAATTGGAGAAAAGAGTCTCACAGACTTTCCTACCTGGGCTGGCCTTGAACTGTGATCCTTAGATCTCAGCCTTCTGAGTAGCTCAGATTACAGGCATGAGCCATTTGCACCCTGCTCATTTTTAGATTTTAAAGTTAGGGCAGTATAAGGGGTTGAATATGTGAGACTGGAGAACTTGGGAGAAATTATTTTAGAAAAAGAAGGATTCTATGGTGAAGTGTTTTTTTTGTTGTTTGTTTTTGTTTCTTGTTTTCTGGTCCCCTTGTACATTTTGAAGTTGGCCTGAGAGGAACCAACAGAAGACTAAGAGTGAGCTATTAATTATATTAAGAAAATCTGTAGTTTGTGTACTTGATGTTATTGAAGCCAAGAGAAGCAAAGTAGTTCATGTTATGCTGTGGAAAGTGGAAAATAATTATTGTATTTGGAACATGTTGATCATCTTTATCCTTGACAAGAATGTTCTTAATTGGAACAGAGTGTTAAAATTTTGGACTTAGGGTACCCATAGCTCATAACTGTAATGCTAGCTACCATGAACCGATATCTGAGGATCACAGTTCCAAGCCAGCTGTGGACAAATCTGTGAGACTCTTATTGCCACTAAACCAGAAAAAAGCCACAAGTGAAAAAAGAGTGTTGCAATTGGTACTGCACCTGTCTTGACCAAAACAACCAAGCAATAGTACGAAGCCCTGGGTTCAAGTCCTAGTGTAGTACTGGCACAAGAAAATAAAATATAAAGGGGAAAACTGATTGGGATACATGTATCTATGTGAGAATGTCACAGTGAAACCTCTCTCCTTCCCCAGCCCCTCCCCTTCCTGTTTTTGTTGGTGGATGATAGTGGAAGAGCTTTGTGCAAAATGAAAAATTGGGCTCTAGGGGCTGGGAAGGTGGCTCAGTGGTAGAGCTCTTGCCTTGCATGCATGAGGCTCTGGATTCGATTCCTCAGCACCACATAAGCAAAAAGCCGGAAGTGGCGCTGTGGCTCAAGTGGTAGAGTGCTAGCCTTGAGCTGAAGAGCTGAGGGACAGTGCCCAGGCCCAGAGTTCAGACCCCATGACTGGACCCAAAAAAGTTAAAAAAAAAAAGGGCTCTGCATGTGCTCATGCCTGTAATATTAGCTGCTGAGGATCGCAGTTCAAAGCTAGCCTGTGCAGGAAAGTCCATGAAACTCTTTAGCTCCAGTTAACCACCAGAAAACCAGAAGTGGCACTGTGGCTCAAAGTAGTAGTGTGCTATTTTTGAGTGCAGGCTCAGGGCAGCTCCCAAGCCTTGAGTTCAGCCCCCATGACTGACAAAAAAACCCCAAAAATCCGAACCACCAAAAAGCCAGAAGTGGAACTGTGGCTCAAATTGTATAGTGCCAGCCTTGAGTGAAAAAGCCTAAGAACCATTGCCCAGTACCTGTACTCCCTCACAAACAAACAGTGATTGGCATGGCTGCTTGGGGAATTAAAGTGGCAAATAGGTTAACTCTGTTAAGGAGTTTAGTAGGAAAGCCGAGAAGAGAGCCCATAGCTGGAGAACGCTGGGTTTGGGGAGGGGGGAGGGGGTCTTTAAGAAAACTTTGGTAGGTATTAGGGCATTAGTGTGTTGATGGGCAAGTGATACTGACTATGCTAGAGGGTAATTATAAAGTCCTTTTTTTTTTTTTTTTTTTTTGCCGGTCGTGGACCTGAACTCTGGGCCTGGGCGCTGTCCCTCAGCTCTTCAGCTCAAGGCTAGCACTCTACCACTTGAGCCACAAAGCCACTTCTGGCTTTTTCTGCTTATATGGTGCTGAGGAATTGAACCCAGGGCCTCATGCATGCAAGGCAAGCATTCTACCACTGAGCCACCCCCCCCCCCCATATTTTTTTGTTTGGTCATGGGTCTTGAACTCTGGGCCTGGATGCTGTCCCTGAGCTCTTCAGCTCAGGGCTAGCACTCTACCACTTGAGCCACAGCCCCACTTGCCCCACTTTTAGCTTTTTCTGTTTATGTGGTGTTGAGGAATTGAACCCAGGGCCTCATGCAGGTGAGGCAAGCACTGTACCACTGAGCCACCTTCCCAGACCCCCCCCCCCCTTTTTTTTTTGGTGCTGGTTCTGGAGTTTGGAAGTTCTAGAACTAGGCTGGCTTCTGATCTCAGCCTCCTCAGTAGCTAGGATTGCAAGCAAGTCACCACAGCACCTGGTTATTTTTGTGTGGTCTAGGGCTTGAATTCAGGGCTCAGTCTCTATGTCTTAGGTTTTCACTCAAAGCTGGAGCTCTGTCCCTTGAGCCACAGCTCCACTTTCACTTTTTTGGTAGTTAATTGGAGATAAGAATTCTAATGAAGCCCGGCACCTGTGGCTCACGCCTGTAATCCTAGCTACTCAGGAGGCTGAGATCTGAGGATCACGGTTCAAAGCCAGCCCGAGCAGGAAAATCTGTGAGACTCTTATCTCCAATAAACCACTAGAAAAACCAGAAGTGGTGCTGTGGCTTAAGTGGTAGAATGCTCACCTTGAGCTGAAGAGCACAGGGACAGCGCCCAAGCCCAGACCGACAAAAAAAAAAAAGAGTTCTAATGAAGCTGAATGCCAATGGCTCACTGGAACTTTGATGAACTTCATGCATCCAAATGGGTATAATCAATACTGAAAAGCATATTATGATGCCAGTATGTATAAAATCTGTTTAGTGTCACTTGTCATAGGAGTGTGATGAAAGACTTAAGCATATCTATTTTTTTCTTTTTTTGCAGTCCTGGGCCTTGAAGTCTGGGCTGGGCACTGTCCTTGAACTTCTTATGTTCAAGGCTAGCATTCCACCACTTGAGCCATAGCACCACTTCCAGCTTTTTCTGTATATGTGGTACGGAGGAATTGAACCCAGGGCTTCATGCGTGAGAGGCAAGTCCTCTACCACTAAGCCACATTCCCAGCCCACATCTCGGCTTTTATTTTATCTAACCAGTTGTGGGGCTTGAACTCAGGGCCTGGACACTGCCCCCGAGCTTCTTTTGCTCAAAGCTAGCACTCTACTACTTGAGCCACTTCTGGCCTTTTCTATTTATGTGGTACTGAGAAATTGAACCCAGGGCTTCATGTATGCAAGGTCAGCATTCTACCACTAAGCCCCATTCCCAGCCCTTATTTTAAAATACTAGTCCTGGGGCTTCAACTCAGAGCCTAGGCACTGTCCCTGAGCTTTTTTTGTTCAAGACTGTTTTATAACTTAAGCCACAGTTCCACTTCCAACTTTTTGCTGGTTTATTGGAGATAAAAGTCACAGACTTTTCTGTCCAGGGTTTTAAACCCTGATCCTACATCTCAGCCTCTTGACTGGGTAAGGTATGAGCCACTGGTGCTCTGCCAGATTAATTTGATTAAGAATTTAAAGCATATAAGCACATGTCAAACTAAAATTTAATTTTTGATCTTACAGTGTTTATAAAATTTCTGAGAGTTGTGGTTTGTCTTTGTGTGTGTATACATTCTCATATTGGGTATTGAACTCAGGGCCTTGTGTCTCACTTGGCTTTTCTGATCAAAGCTAGCACTCTACCACTTGAGCTTCACTTTCCTTCATAGTCTGGCTTCAGATGCTGATTCTCAGTCTCCTGAGTAGCTAAGGTTACAGAGGTGAGCCAGTGGTGTCCAGCTACATTATTGTAAATTTTCAGAGCTTTTGTGTTGCAAAACTAGATCTGTACAACACCCCAGAGATTGGCAGGTTTCACTGACTACTATAGATACTTTATTTAAATAGAATCATGCAAATATATATAGAGAGAGATAGGGGGGCTGGGAAGGTGGCTCAGTGGTAGAGCGCTTGCCTTGCATGTCTGAGGCCTTGGGTTCGATTCCTCAGCACCACATAAGCAAAAAGAAAAAAGCTGGAAGTGGCGCTATGGCTCAAGTGGTAGAGCGCTAGCCTTGAGCTGAAGAGCTGAGGGACAGTGCCCAGGCTGAGTTCAGGCCCCACAACCGGACCCAAAAAACAAACAAACAAAAATATATAGAGAGATAGGTTATATATATATAATATAAAAATATGTAATATAAAATATATAATATATATATATATACACACACACATATATTTTGCCCGTCCTAGGGCTTGAACTTAGGGTTTGAGCACTGTCCCTGGTCTTTTTTTTTTTTTTTGCTCGGGGTTAGCAATCTTTTTTTTTTTTTTGGTCGTGGGGCTTGAACTCTGGGCCTGAACACTATTCCTCAGCTCTTCAGCTCAAGGTGAGCGCTCTACCACTTGAGCTACAATGCCACTTCCAGTTTCCTGGTGGTTTATTGGAGATAAGAGTTTCATGACTTTCCTGCCCCGGTTGGCTTCGAACCTCGATCCTCAGATCTCAGCCTCCTAAGTAGCTAGGATTACAGGCATGAGTCACTGGTGCCCGGCCAGGGGTTAGCACTCTTACCACTTGAGCCACTGCGTCACTTCCGGCTTTTCTGTGTATGTAGCACTGAGAAATCAAATTCAGGGCTTCATGCATGCTAGGCAAGCACTCTTACCACTAAGCCACATTCCCAGCCCTCATGCAGTATTTTTATTTTTTACTATTAACATAATGTCCTCAAGGCTCACCTGTATTTGTCATCTTTTCTTTTTGCCATATTTTGTTCATTTATTTATCTGTCAGTGGATACTTGGATTGCTCTATCTTCCAGCTATTGTGAATAGACAATTATCTCTTAGACATTGCTTTGTTTTGAGTATATACTCTCAAGTGGAATTTCTGGATCATATAATTCTGTTTTCATTCCTTTGAACTATCATGTTTTACATAGTGGTCACATCATTTTACATCTCTGTGAGCAGCATACAAAAGTGCCATTTACTTTGCTAACATTGATATTTTCGTACTTTTGTGGTGGGAGATATTTTTTTTTTCCTTCTCCTGGGCTTGAACTCAGGTCCTGGCTACTGTCCCTGAGCACTCTACCACTTGAGCCACAGTGCGACTTCTAGCCTTTTTTGTTAGAGACAGACTTTCCTGCCTGGGCTGGCTTCAAACCCTGATCCTCAGCTAGGATTACAGTGTAAGCCACTTGCACCCAGCTTCATTTTGTAGTTTTTTTTTTTGTTGTTGTTGTTGGTCTTAGGGCTTGAACCTCAGAGCCTGGGTTCCGTATCTGAGCTCTTTTGCTCAAAGCTGAGAGAGCTCTACCACTTTGAGCCACAGTGCCACTTCAGGTTTTCTGAGTCTCATGGACGTTCCTGCCTGGGCTGACTTTGAACCATAAGCCTTAGAGCTCAGCTTCCAGAGTGGCTAGGATTACAGACATAGGAGCCACAAGTGCATGACCATTTTGTGATTTTGATTAACATTTTCCTAATACTCAGTGATGCAGTAATATGAATATCTTTTCACATTGTATGTTGGTCATTTGTGTATCATACATACTTATGTAATAGGTAATATGTGCATAGTTTATCTGTTTGAACTCAGGGTTGCTGAAAAACTGCTAGGCAGGCACCATACTTGGGAAATATTCCTGTAGCCTCTAAATTGGTTTTTGTTGTTACTAGGTTTTAAGGTTTTATTTTTATTTATTTTCTTTTGTCGGTTGTGGGTTTTAAACTCTTGAGTTTCTGAGCTGTCAGTCAGTTCTTCAGCTCACTCTACCACTTGAGCCATAGCACCACTTCCGATTTTCTGGTGGTTTATTGGAGATAAGAGTCTCACAGACTTTCCTGCTCAGGCTGGCTTTGAACCGTGATTCTCAGATCTCACCTCCTGAATAGTGGCATGAGCCACTGGCACCCAGCTTAGGTTTTGTTTTGTAGACATTCCTTATCACATACACATGTTTGCTCATTCTGTAGATTGCATTGTGTGTTGTGTCCTTTGATCTCCAGGACCAATTTCATTTTTTTTTTTTTTTTTTTTGTCGGTAGTGGGGCTTGAACTCTGGGCCTGGGTGCTGTCCCTTAGCTCTTCAGCTCAAGGTGAGCACTTATCACTTGAGCTACAGCGTCACTTCCGGTTTTCTGGTGGTTTATTGGAGATAGGAGTCTCACGGTCTCGCCTGCCCGGGCTGGCTTTGAACCGTGATCCTCAGATCTCAGCCTCCTGAGTAGCTAGGATTACAGGCGTGAACCACCAGCACCAGCCAATTTCATTTTATTATGGTCAGTCTTGGGGCTTGAACTTATGGCCTAGGTGGTATGTCTTTGCTTTTTTTGCTCAAGGCTAACACACTACCACAGCTCCACTGCTAGGTTTTTCGTGTTTAATTGGAGATGAATTTCATGGTTTTTCCTGCCTAGGCTAGCTTCCAGCTGCAATCCTCAGATCTCAGCCTCCTAAGTAGCTAAGATTATAAGCATGAGCAACAGTGCCTAGCCTTGTTGGGTTTGTTTTTTGGGGAGGGTATTGGGATCAAACCCAGGAAGTTACATTTGCCTTACTAGAGAAGCACTTTGCTACTGAGCTATATATCCTTCCTTCCTTCAAACTATGTTTTTCTGCTTAAAGTTTTTTTTTTTGGGTCCTGTCGTGGGGCCTGAACTCTGGGCCTGGGTGCTGTCCCTCAGCTCTTCAGCTCAAGGCTAGCACTCTACCACTTGAGCCACAGTGCCACTTCCGGCTTTTTTCTTATGGGGTGCTGAGGAATCGAACCCAGGGCCTTGAGCATGCAAGGCAAGAGCTCTACCACTGAGCCACCTTCCCAGCCCCGGTCATGGAGCTTGAACTCAGGGCCTGGGTACTGTCGTTATACTCTTTTGCTCAAGGCTAGCTAATGTTCTACCACTTTGAGCTGTAGTGCCATTTCCAATTTTCTAGTAGTTAATTGGACATGAGTCTCATGGACTTTCCTCCCTGGCTGGCCTTGAACCATGATCCTCAGCCCTTAACCTTCTGAGTTTGCTAAGATTACAGGGATAACCACCAGCTTTACTTGGGTCTTAAAAAATTTTTTTTGGGGGGGGCTGAGAAGGTGGCTCAGTAGTAGAGTGCTTGTCTTGCATGTATGAGGCCCTGGCTTCGATTCCTTGGCACCACATATGCAGAAAAAGCCAGAAGTGGCACTGTGGCTCAAGTGGTAGAGTGCTAGCCTTCATCTGAAGATCTGAGAGACAGCGCCCAGGCCCAGAGTTCAGGTCCCATGACCGACCAAAAAAAAAAGTTATTTCTGTATCTTACTATATTCATTTGTTTATTTATTGTGCTGGTGCTGGAGCTTGCACTCAGGGCCATGTGTTTCTTACCTGGCATTTTTATTCTAGGCTGATGCTATATAACACTTGAGCTACAATTCCACTTTTGTCTTTTTGCTAGTTAGTTGGAGATAAGTCTCTCAGTTCACTTTCTTGTACATAATAGACCTTAGTATTACTCAAAATAATTTTGGAGATTTTTTTTTCTCAGAATTGACCTTGGAATATATTGGAATTGTTCTTTTATTTTTTAGTATATTGGAGATTGAAGCTGGGTCTTCCTGTGTGCTAATAAGCACACACTGAATATACTCTATATCTGATTTTTTATTGTTCATAAAGGTGATGTACAAAGGGGTTACAATTATGTATGTCAGGTAAAGAACACTTTTTGACAATGTCACTCCTTCCCTCCCAGCTCTTCCCTCCCATCCTCACTCACAAAGTTGTAAAGGTTCATTTTCCTCAGTGTCTAGTAAGTACCACTTCTGCGGTTGTTCACACTCTGTCCCTCCATTTCTGTGCTTCCCCTTACCCTCCCAACGACAGATAAATGAATAAACAAGACAAAAAGAAAACAAAAATATCAATGGAAAAAATACTCTTATTTCTATGTCCTTGAGTTCATTTTGATAAGCATTATTTTATATGATCAGAGGCACGTAGGCATTGGGCCTTTGTGTTCCAGTCCTTAGAGTATCCTCCTTTGGTCTCACTGTGTGTGACTAGATTTCTGTCTTTCCTGTATTATAAGTAGGTTTTGATCCAGGTGAACAACAGGAAAAAAGGAGATGTCTTCCTGTGCTGTTGAACTGAATGGCTTATTAAAAAAAAAACTTTGTAGCTATATCCTCAGAAGTTTTTTTTGTGTGTGTGAAAATACCGTACAGAAGGGTTACAATTACGTAGGCAAGGTAATGAGTACATTTAATGCCACACGGAGCTCCGATGGCTCTCATGCATGCCTGTAATCTTCACTACTGAGGAAGCTGAGATCTGAAGCAGGAAAACTCCTAAGACTCTTTATCTCCAATAAATTTACTCAGTAAGAAAAGCTGGAAGTGGTGCTATGGCTCAAGTAGCCTTGAGCACAAAGAGGCTCAGGGACAGCCCAGGCCCAGAGTTTAACTCCCAGGACTGGCAAAAAAAAAAAAAAAAAAGCCGGGCGCTGGGGGCTCACGCCTGTAATCCTAGCTACTCAGGAGGCTGAGATCTGAGGATCGCGGTTCAAAGCCAGCCCGGGCAGGAGAGACCGTGAGACTCCTATCTCCAATAAACCACCAGAAAACCGGAAGTGGCGCTGTAGCTCAAGTGGTAGAGCGCTCGCTTTGAGCTGAAGAGCTGAGGGACAGCGCCCAGGCCCAGAGTTCAAGCCCCACGACCGACAAAAAAAGAATAAAAATTGTAATGCCACAATAGCACAGTTGTTCAAGGCTTTCCCCAAAAGCCTATTTGGTTATTAAAATCATTAAAATGAATAACACATTGTTACTTATTTATATCAAGAAAATAAGAAATAAATTTGATAAAATACAGCTTTGAAATGTTTTTTAAAAATTTGCATTGAGGGCTGGGAAGGTGGCTCAGTGGTAGAGCACTTGCCTTGCATGCATGAGGTCCTGGGTTTGATTCCTCAGCACCACATAAGCAGAAAAAAAAGAGCTGTAAGTGGCACTGTATGGCTCAAGTGGTAGAGTGCTAGCCTTGAGCTGAAGAGCTGAAGGACAGTGCCCAGGCCCAGAGTTCAGGCCCACGACCAGAACCCCCCCCCAAAAAAAAAATTTTTTTTTACATTGACATTATCTTGCCCATGTAATTGTAACCCCTGTGTATGGTATTTTCACAATAAAAAAATTACATTGATAATGCAGTGGGTAATCAACTTCTGTTTAAGAGACATTTAATTTTGAGACAGTTACTCACATAGTAATAAACTTGAGATCTTGATGTTAGGTGGCATAGCTGGGTTAATAATATAAGCAAGTGACAGAAAGAGAATTCAGCTCACATCTGTTTGGTTCCACAGGCTGTACCTTTTCTAAAACTCACCTTTTCCATTTTCCATGACTTAGTTTCTGAGACTTTATGCTAGGTTTTGTCAGTAGAGGTATTTGTTTTACATTGCAAATACTTGTTAAATCAAAATAGGTGAAAGGATAATTGCTACTTGATCAAAAATTGAGCTGTGCAGAACCACCCTATATTTAACTTGATTTTTCTTTTTCTTTTTAGTATTAGAGGCTCTACTGTAGACAATTTATAGCATGTGTTTATAATATCATTCATCATGATGGTAGTACTTTCTTGAGCTGACTTTTTTTTTTTTTTGTCAGTTTTGAAGCTTAAACACAGGGCCTGAGGCTGTCCTGAGCTGCTAGGTTTTTTTTTGTTTTTCTTTTGTTTTCTCAAGGCTAGTGGTCTCTCTTTAGTACTCCTACTCCACTTATGGTTCTCAGGTGGCTAATTGGAAGTAAGAGTCCTATGGCCTTTCCTGTCCTGGCTGGCTTTGCACTGGGATCCTCAAATCTCAGCCTTCTGAGTAACTAGGATTATAAGAATAAGCTAGCTTTTTTCTGTAAACTTTTTATATGTACACAAAGGGTGGTTTTTCAGTGGAGGGAACGTTGTATTTGGTGATGATATGTGGGCAGAAATAAGGACAGACGGATTAAAATAGTTTAGCATTTTACTAACCATAGAATTGGGATAATGCCAGAAAGCAGCCTTTCTAATCTTCATTGTTGTCTCTTTCCCAAAAGAGATCTTGTAGTACTCTTAACATTTTAGTACTATTTACTTTCAATTTACAGTGGAGATTATGGTAGCTGTAGAGATCTTTGAAAGCATTGATGAAGATATGCAAGATCTAATAATTATTTTATTTAGAAATCTTAATATTTTTATTTTTATATGCAGTGGACAAAGTCTTTTTACTTTTTTTAAAAAATATTTTGGTTGTGAGGCTTGAACTCGAGACCCAGGTGTTGTCCCTGAGCTCTTTTGCACAAGACTAACAATCTGCCACTTTTTGGGCCACAATACCACTTTTGGTTTTATGGTAGTTAAAATTATTATTATAAAGTTGATGTGCAGAGAGATTACAGTTACATGAGTCAAGTAAAGAGTACATTTCTTTTTGGACAATTTCACCCCTTCTCTTGCTCTCCCAGTTTTTCCCTCCTGTCCCCACCCACAAGTTGTATAATTCATTTTCAACATAGTGTCTACTGGGTATCACTTGTGCATTTGTTCAGCTTTTGTCCCTCCATTTCTGTGCTTCCCCTTATCCTCCCAATAACATATAAATTATGTTGGTTATTTTTGAGGTATGATCTTCATTTATGTCTGTGTGGCCTGGGCTGTAATTGTATCTCCCGTTTCTAGGGATGACAAGCATATACTACTGTGTCTAGTCCTTTGTTGAAAATCCATGCACTTCAAGAACTGGCCTCATACCATGATTTTCTGAGAACCTCTATGTCTTGCCCTAAGTGGCTTTTTTTGGTTGGTCGTGATCCTTGAACCTTGGGCTCTGTCCCTGAGCTTTTGTACTCAAGGCTAGTGCTCTACAACTTTGAGCTACAGCTCTACTTCCAGTTTTCTGGTGGTTAAGTGGAGATCAGAGTCTGACAGACTTGGAAGCCCCGCAGGCCTAGCTGCTAAGTGGTTTTTTAATAACTAAATTTTCCTGATGGTGTGGACAGAACTCCAAAGAGTCTGGTGATAAAGTATTTTAATGGCCAGCTTCACTGGAGTATATCTATTACTTTGCATCTAATATACATAGAGTCAAACATAAAATAAGTTCTCTACTATTTCTCTATTAACAGTCTGGTAAAGTTTGGCTGAAGGCATCTCAAGTGTTGAGTTGCCTGCCTATGCTAGTGTGAGGCACTAAGTTCAAACCCCAGAACCAGAAAAATTTCTTTAAAAATCAAATTTTTCTGTAGAGCCAACAAACTATTGTAGTGTTGTTCAAAGTGGGATTCTTTTATGAAAAAAAATCAAAGCTAAAATTTCTTTTTAATTTTAAATAATAAAACTTGGCTAATTTAATTTTAGTACAGCAGATAAAAAAACATGAAAAAGGGGTTTCAAATTTTTTATAGATATTTTAAAACAAGCTTTTTTTCTTGTTGATATAACTAACATTTATTTTCTGTTTATTTTTAAGACGAGCAAAAATCAAATTAAAGTAGATCTTGTAGATGAGAATTTTACAGAATTAAGAGGAGAAATAGCAGGACCTCCAGACACACCATATGAAGGCAAGTACTTTTTTTCTGTATCAAAATATTGTGCGTATTAGAAATTATCTAAAACATCAAATCAAAATAATCTTGAACATCTATAAAATACATGAAAGATGACTTCATTTGGCTTAGAATGTACTGTAGTTTTTAAAAACGAATACATTAGGACACCTAGACTGAACTAATTTTTCTTACTGAATTTTAGCTATTATATTTTCTTTCCCCAAAATAGATTTAGTAGAACCAAGTTACAGGTCATGTCATATAGGTTAAAATTTAATAATACAAAACATAGAATGTTGTCTCTTAATTTTAATAGACTGTAGATTCAGTTACCTTCATATGGTATTTATAACCAATCTTGCCTTAAATTTGACTAATGCTTTTATTTTAGAAGCACCTCTCCCTTGTTTGTCATGTAGCATTTCATTTGCTAATATATTCACACAGGTGTAGCCTAAATACTTTATTTAAGAAAGTTTTAAGTGGTCATTTTAAGATGTATAGAAAAGGAAGTAATCTGCTGAATTTCATTTTCACAAATTGAGTTTCTAGCTACTTTAAACTATGGAATTGGTTACAGGAAGCAACTTTATCTTCATTTAATTTATTAGGCAAAGCTTCATAAATATTGTAAATTTTGTGTTATAGGTAAACAAAAATTCCTTGCATATACGTATACAAACATTTTCTTAATAGAAAGCATATAGCAAAATATGTGGTAGCTCTTACTTGCACAAGCCTTATATTCATTTTCTTGCTCAGTTTTTACAATAAGTTTTGAGGTAAGTACAGTTATAGATGAAGCAACTTAACTTCATAGAAATTAAATAATTTGCCTAAGGTTGGGACGTTGAAGTGACAGAGCTAGGATTTGACTAATAACCTTTGACTTCAAGGCCTATGCTTTTAATCGTTTTCTGTTTTTATGTAAATCAGGATTGACTGAAGTTTAGCGCTCCTGGGTATTTATGACCACTTTGAATGTGGGTAGACTACTTTGAATGTGGGTGGTTTTTTTTGTTTTGGCCAGTCCTGGGACTTGAACCCACCTGGGTGCACTGTCCCTGAGCTTCTCTTGTTCAAGGCTAGCACTCTTATCACTTGAACCACAGCACCACTTCTGGCTTTTTTATGTGGTACTAAGGAATCAAACCCAGGGCTTCATTCATGCTAGGCAAGCACTCTACCACTAAGACACATTCCCAGCCCTGATTTCGGTAATTTTTTTTTTCTTTTTATCCCCAGTCTTAGGGTTAGAACTCAGGGCCTGGGCACTGCCCCGGAGCTTCTTCAGCTTAAGGCTATACCATGTGAGCCTCAGGGCCACTTCTAACTTGTTCTGTTTATGTGGTACTGAGGAATAAACCCAGGGCTTTATGCATGTTAGGCAAATACTCTGCCAGCCACTAAGCCACATTCTAAGGTCTCCATAATTCCAACATAATTTTTACCAAAGAAATCATTTTTTTTGGGGGGGGGGTCCGGTTGTGGGGCCTGAACTCTGGGCCTGGGCGCTGTCCCTCAGCTCTTCAGCTCAAGGCTAGCGGTCTACCACTTGAGCCACAGCGCCACTTCCGGCTTTTTTCTTTTTGCTTATGTGGTGCTGAGGAATCAAACCCAGGGCCTCACAGCCCCGTGAAATCATTTTTTTTTTTTTTTTTGGTGCCAGTCCTGAGGCTTGAACTCTGGGCCTGGGTACTGTCCCTGAGTCTCTTTGCATTCAAGGCTAGTGCTCTACCATTTGAGCCATAGCACTACTTCCAGCCTTTTCTGAGTAGTTTTCTGAGATGAGCAAATCTCGTGGATTTTCCTCTCTGGGCTGGCTTTGAACCATTATCATCATATCTCGGCCTCCTGGATTGCAGATGTGAGCCACTGGTGTCTGGCTATGTTTTTGTTTTTCTTATTCTTCTTTCTCTTTCTCTCTTTTCTTCCTTCTTTCCTCCTCCCCTCCCCTTCTTTCTTTTTTTGTTCCTGTCCTTGGGTTTGAACTCATCCCAGGCACTGTCCCTGAACTTGTTTTTGCTCAAAGCCAGCACTCTATTACTTGAGGCACAGCTCTTATTTCTAGCTGTTTTGGTGCTTAATTGGAGATGAGATTCATGAACTTCCTACCCAGCTGGCTTCAAACTAAGATCTTCAGATTTTAGCCTTCTGAGTAGGTAGGATTATAGAGGGCTAGGAAAAAAAATTTTTTTTCATATGCTGATCCTAGGGCTTGAACTTCGAAACTGCACACTGTCCTTTGCTTTTTTTGCTTAAGGCTAGTGTTTTATCACTTAAATCACACATTCAATTTGATTTTTTGCTGGTTGGAGATACAAGTCTCACAGACTTTTCTGTCCAGGCTGGTCTCAATCTACCATCCTCAGAGCTCTGGCTAGCTAAGATTACAGGTGTGAGCTACCACTGCCTGCAGAGTTTAGGAATTTCTAATATTGGAAGCCATTCATTTATTCATTGGTGTTAGGTATCAGACTCGGGGTCCTGTGTTAGATAAGTGCTCTGCTACTGTCCCAAGTTTACCTACTTCATTCAGCCTGGGAACCTATTCTTAAAACTGAACATAAGGGCATGTTGATTGTAGTTCTTGCTATTTGGGGGAATGTTTGACAAGGAGAATTTGAACCCCAGGGGTTTAAGGTTAGCCTGGGCCTCATTAGAAAAAGACAGACCTCCACATGTATTCTCCCCCTCCCCCCCCTTGTGGTAATGCTGGGGCTTGAACTCATGGCCTGCTGTATCTGAGCTTTTGTGCTCAAGGCACACTCTACAAGTTGAGCCACAGCTCCACTTCCAGCCTATATGTATTCCCCCTAGCTCCTGACCCCCAGCCCTACCATGTATTCTGAAAGAGATATTCAATAGTGAAGGCTATTGAATATAATCATAAAAATTCCTTAATTATCCTAATTATTCCTCAAAGGGTAAATATTCTGTAGTGAAAGCTTTATTAAACTTTTATTGTCTATACCTCTACTCTTAAGTGTTTATTAAATATATACGTATATGTATGAACATATACACTTATAAATTGTGTGTGTGTGTGTGTGTGTGTGTGGTTCCACTTCTGGCTTTTTGATGGTTAATTGGAGGTAAGAGTATCACAGACTTTCTTACCTGGATTGGCTTTGTACTTCAATCCTTAGATTCTCAGTCTCCTAAATAGCTAAGATTATAGATTTGAGCCACTGATGCCCAGCAGTAGTTACCTTCTTTTTTATTTTCTTTGGGTCCGGTCATGGGGCCTGAACTCTGGGCCTGGGCGCTGTCCCTCAGCTCTTCAGCTCAAGGCTAGCACTCTTACCACTTGAGCCACAGCGCCACCTCCGGCTTTTTTCTTTTTGCTTATGTGGTGCTGAGGAATTGAACCCAGGGCCTCCGGCATGCAAGGCAAGCGTTCTGCCACTGAGCCACCTTCCCGGTCCCCTTCTTTTTTATTTTGATAAATATTTTATATGATCAGAGACTTCGGGCATTGCACTTTTGTGTTCCCTCCCAGTATTTACTTTTTTTTTTTTTTTTTTTGCTTGTACTGGGGCTTGAACTCTGGGTCTGGAAACTGACCCTGAGCTTCTTTTGCTCTACCACTTGAGCCACAGTGCCACTTCTGTTTTTGTTTTTGTTTTCCTGTCATGGGGCTTGAACTCTGGGCCTGGGCACTATCCCTCAGCCTTCAGCTCAAGGCGAGCACTCTACCACTTGAGCCACAGTGCCACTTCCAGTTTTTGGAGTAGTGTACTGGAGATAAGAGTCACAGAGTTTCCTGCCTGAGCTGGCTTTGAACCGTGATCTTCAGATCTCAGCCTCCTGAGTAGCTACGATTACAGGTCTGAGCCACCAGTGCTTTGCCTTCATATTTACTTTTAACAAATATGAAGTATTTATTTACTTTACTCATTTACTTTTAAGAATAAAGCATTCATTTTCTGCAGTTTTATAAGAGGGAACATTTTGTTAATGGGTCGTAAAGTCTTAGAATTGAAAGGTTTCTTAGAGTTAGTACTCTAATGCAGCCTCCCATCCAGTGTAGAGCTTCTTTCCTTGCGTTTTCTAAGAAGCAAGTTATCTTTCCCTTTAATAGTCAAGTTACCAGAAGCTGGATAGGCTTTTTATAAATACCTGGTTGGTTGCTGTAGAGAATTTCAAAACAAATGTATTATTGTTTTCTCTTTATATACAGTTTTACTGGTTAAGTCTATTTTGTAAAGGTTTGCATTTTGTGTACACTTTGTCGAGAAAGGAAAAATTAATTTCTGTTTTGTTTTATTTTTTGGCTGGTTGTGGGGCCTGGGTGCTGTCCCTCAGCTCTTTAGCTCAAGGCTAGCACTCTACCACTTGTGCCACAGCGCCACTTCTGGCTTTTTCTGCTTATGTGGTGCTGAGGAATCGAAGCCAGGGCCTCTACCACTGAGCCACCTTCTCAGCCCCTAGTTTTACTTTCATATTATTCTATGTGGGGTGTGCGCTCATAGCCTATGTCCTGTTCCTTAGCTTTTTCTGCTCAAGGGTAATGTCCTACCATTTGAACAGCTCCATTTTCACCTTTCTGGTAGTTAATTGAAGTTAAGATTTGCACAGACCTTTCTGGGCAGGCTTCACAGTGAAATCCTTATATTTCGGCCTCCTTAAATATCTAGGATTGCCCAGCTAATTCAGTGATTTTATGCCTGTCTCTTTTTTCATTCTTGGATTTTGTTTTTACATGTTTAACAAATTGTATTAAAGATAACTTAGGACATACATATGTTGAAAGATTAGGGCTTTTTTTTTTTAACATGATAGAGAACTAGCAAAAATAAATTGTTGTTGTTGTTCTTAGTTTTAGCATTACGTGACTCCTTTGTATGATACCTATCCCTTTATATCTGCTTTTTATTTCTTCGTCTATTTTTTCTTCTCTTATTTAGCAACTTAAAACAGCGTGGACTTGATAAAAAAATGGAACCTCTATTCCACTAGTTGTCTTAATGAGATACGTGGCATTTGATTGTAGCTTTGATGTCTTCATGAATAACCCTGTGATTTATTCATTAACGAGTTATATGTATATTTTAGATGGACAATAATGCTTTAGATATTTTTTGAGTTTACTTTTAAAATTAACTTGTAATTGAATATGTAAAAAGATATTTGAAGAATTATCAATATATTTGATTTCATGTTTGAGTTGAGCAACATTATTTGTTCTTACCATTTTTTAGGAGGAAGATACCAACTAGAGATAAAAATACCAGAAACATACCCATTTAATCCCCCAAAGGTATTGTAACCCTATTTTTGTGCATGAACTTTTAAGACATGATATATTTCTTGACTTATCTAATACATACTTTAGAGCTTCTTAACTTTTGCAGCTTTTAAGAATTGTTTACAACTGTGAATAAATTTAATGTGGACAAGTTTTCCAGTCAGTGACAAAGGGCTTGCTTCTGAAATCATAATGAAAAGGAAGCTTACTCCAAGGCAACCTGTAATGACTTTGTATTGGAAAGTAATGTGCATCTGAAAAAGACTCAGACACTTAATTAAGAGTGTTGCTGAGCCCTGGTGGCTCATGCCTATAATTCTAGCTACTAAGGAAGCTGAGATCTGAGGATCTTGGTTCAAAGCCAGACCAGGCAGGAAAGTCCATGAGGCTCTTATCTCCAGTTAACCATCAGAAAACCAGAAGTGGCACTGTGGCTCAAGTGGTAGAGGGACAGCACCTAGGCCCAGAGTTCAAGCCCCACAACTGACAAAAACCCACAAAAACTTGAGTGTTAACAGTTTGAGATGGATTCTTTCCTCAAAAAATATTTGTTTTAAGGAGAAGAGTGTGTTGATTTTTCTTCATAAATTATTTGAAGGCTAGAGATGTAGGTCAGTGGTAAAACACTTGCCTACTTTCTTTCTTTCTTTCTTCTTTTTTTTTGGGGGGGCTGAGATCTGAGGATTGGGTTCAGAGCCAGTCTGGCTGGGCAGGAAAATCTGTGAGACTCTCATCTCCAGTTAACTACCAGAAAACCAGAAGTGGTGCTGTGGCTCAAGTGGTAGAGCGCTAACCTTGAGCTGAAGAGTTCAGGGATAGGGCCCAGGCCCAGAGTTCAAACCCCATGACCCACCAAAAAAAAAAAAAAAGTTATTTGGAGTTGTTTCACTTTGAATCATGACTTTAAATTTTAGCCTTCTGAGCACCTCAGATTCCAGATTCCAGCTTGCCCTCCCCCTTCCTTCTCTCTTTCCCTCTCTAGCCTTCTTCCTGCCGCACTCCCCCCCCCCCCACTACCTGCTTGAAAAGTAGTTTTGATGATCTACTCCATCCCTCCCCTCCCTCTTTTTCTTTTTACCTTCCCTCCAATACTTTTTGCTTTAATGCCTTCCACAACTTAATTCATTTTCTTTTTTTTTGGGGGGGGGTGGGGGTCCGGTTGTGGGGCCTGAACTCTGGGCCTGGGCGCTGTGTCCTTGTGCTCTTCAGCTCAAGGCTAGCGCTCTACCACTTGAGCCACAGCGCCACTTCTGGCTTTTTTCTTTTTGCTTATATGGTGCTGAGGAATGGAACCCAGGGGCTCAGGCATGCAAGGCAAGTGCTCTACCACTGAGCCATCTTCCCAGCCCTTAATTCCATTTTCTTCTTTACCTTCACCTATCATTTCTACTGAACATAGAGGTCTCCCTTTCAACCTAGATATTTGTTCTTTGTAGGTGATGTTTGTTGTTCTCTGCCTTCGTGTTTTCACATGAACTTTATGTATTTCGTTTTTGAGTTGGTCCTAGGTTTTTTGGTTAAGGATAATGCTTTAAAACTTGAGGCACAAGTGGTAGAGTGCTAGCCTTGAGCTGAAGAGCTGAGGGACAGTGCCCAGGCCCAGAGTTCAGGCCCCATGAAAGACACACACCAAAAAAAAAGAAAAGAAAACTTGAAGCACAGATCTACTTCCTGCTGTATATTTGGTGGTTAATTGGAGATCACAGTCTCTTTGACTATGCTGTGGACTTTGCTGTCTTCATATCGTAGCCTCTTAAGTAGCTAGGACTATAGGCATTAGCTACCTGCACCGGTGTCTCACATGAACTTACAAACCCTTTTTAAATGTTGGATTTCTTTTGAGGTCTGGTGAAGAACCAGTGTACAAAGTTGAACCTGTAAAATGTGTCTTGTCTGTTCCTTCTCTATCATTTATATAATACCAGTTATATTATTTTCAGCATAGCTTTTGTTGTTGTTGGGCCTGGGTGCTGTCCCTGAGCTCTTTAGCTCAAAGCGAGCACTCTTCCACTTGAGCCACAGTTCCACTTCTGGGTCTGTTATTCTGTTGATTGTGTATGTTCATTTTCTGATAAAAATTAACTGTTGTTATAAAATATACAGGATAAAATACTAATAACCTTTTTTTTGGGGGGGGGGTCTGTCGTGGGGCTTGAACTCTGAGCCTGGACACTGTCCCTAAGCTCTTCATCAAGGCAAGCGCTCTACCACTTGAGCCACTTCCACTTCCGGTTTTCTGGTAGTTAATTGATGATAAGAGGCTCATGGACTTTCCTGCCAGGGTTGGCTTTGAAACATGATCCTCAGATCTCAGCCTCCTGAGTAGCTAGAATTACAGGCGTGAGCCACCAGCACTCAGCAAAAAACTTACAATCTTAAGGACATTTTAGGTACATGGGTTAACAAATATACATTTTTTCTGAAGCCTTTACCCACATCCATCTCCATAGCCTTTTCATCTTCTTAAACTAAAACTATCCATTAAACAATAACTCCCCATTATTCTTACTTGAAGCTTTAATAAAAGCATTATCCTTGCTGGGCACTGGTAGCTCATGCCTATCTGCTGAAATCTGAGGATCACAGTTCAAAACCAGCCAAGGCTGGAAAGTCCTTGAGACTCTTATCTCCAATTAAACACCAGAAAACCAAAAGTGCCACTGTGGCTCAAGTGGTACAGTGCTAGCCTTGATCTAAAGAACTCAGGGAGAGCACCCAGGCCCAGAGTTCAAGCCCCATGACCGACCCCTCCCCTCCACCCCCCCCCAAAAAAAAGCTCTATTCTACTTTCCATGAATGTCACTGTTATAGGTACTTATGTAAGCTTTTTTCTTTTTGCTTATGTGGTGCTGAGGAATCAAAGCCAGGGTCTCATGCATGCAAGGCAAGTGCTCTACCACTGAGCCACCTTCCCAGCCCCTTCCCCTTAGCTTTTTTGCTCAAGGCTGGCACTCTACCACTTGAGTCACAACTTCTGGCTTTTTGTTAGTTAATTGGAGATAATCTCATGAACTTTTTTTCATATCAGACTTGGAACTTTGATTACAGGTGTGATCCTCTGGCACCTGACAACTTGCACTTTAAATTGGGTCAATTATGTAATGCATTTATGTATTGCCTCTATACTCTATACAAGCTCCAAAGTAATCTTAAAGTACTGGCTCTCCGTCAGGCACTTTGACATAATTACAGTCAGGTCCCTCCACTAGCAGTTTTGCTTTTTTTCCCCCTCGGTAGTGGGGCCTGAACTCTGAGCCTGGGCACCGTCCCTCAGCTATTCAGCTCAAAGCAAGCACCTTACCACTTGAGCCACAGCGCCACTTCTAGCTTTTTTCTGCTTATGTGGTGCTGAGGAATTGAACCCAGGGCCCATGCATGCAAGGCAAGCACTCTACCACTGAACCAACTTCCCAGCCCCCAGTTTTGCTTTTTGTAGTCAGACCATATCTGAAAACACCAAATAAAAAATTGGAGAGGCAAATGTTTCCTAATACTTCTTAAATTTTATATAACTTGCTATTGTAATAAGTGTATATGTAGGTACTTACATTACTATGTAAGTATATATAATAATGTTATTATTTATCTTCTACCATGTTTATAAATCAAACTTCCTTATAGGAGTTTCTACAGGGAAAAAATGGTATATAATGTATAATACTATCTTCAATTTCAGGCATCTACTAGAGCTCATAGGATGTATGTCTCCCCCAGGGGTTAGGGCAACTGTTATTAATATAGCTGAAATTTGAGAAAGTAATATAAATACTTATATTTATTATTTTCCATGGAAAGAGTGTATTCTCCCACCCACCCCCTTTTTTTTTAAAGGCCTGGGAAAGACCAAAGAGAGAGAGCTGGGAAAAGAAGTGGGAAAGAAAAAAAAAAAGACGGAAGTGGTGCTGTGGCTCAAGTGGTAGAGTGCTAACCTTGAGCTAAAGAGCTGAGAGACAGCACCCAGGCCTAGAGTTCAGGCCCCATGACCAGACCAAATAAAAAAAAGAAGTGGGAAAGAGCTGGGAAAGAAGTGGGAAAGAGACAGAGCTGGGGAAGATAGCAGGGAAAGAGAGAGAGCTGGGAAAAAGAGCTCAGAGAGCTGGGAAAGAGCTGAGAAGGAAAGCCCCCCCCCCTTTTTTTTAACAGTATTGGTATTAAATTTCAGGGACTTGAGTTTCCTAGGCAAACACTATCACTCTCTTGCTGCCCACTGAATATTTGGTTTATTGTGTAATAAATTATATACTAGAAGATTGACTTGTAACCAAAGGTATTACAGGTTTGAATCAGCTGAAGTAGAGAAATTTGATAAAATATGTACATCCAGTTTTTGCATGCAAGCGTGTGTGCGTGTGTGCACACGCACGCGCACGCGTGTGCCTGCTGCGTGTACGCTGCTTCTGAGGCTTGAATTCAGGACCTGAGCATTATTTATTCCCAGGCTTTTGTGCTTAAGTCCAGCACATGATCCATAGCTGGCTCTGAACTGTGGTCTTCACATCTTACCTTCCTGAGTAGCTAGGATTACAAGCGTGAGCCACCAATGCTCGGTGTGAATGCATATTTAAAACCATGTTTAGGTGCTGGGGATGTGGCTTAGTTGTAGAGTGCTTGCCTAGCACGCATGAAGCCCTGGGTTTGATTCCTCAGTACCAAGTAAACAGAAAAAGTAGTGCTGTGGCTCAAGTGGTAGAGTGCTAGCCTTGAGCAAAGGAAGCTCAGGGACAGTGCCCAGGCTCTTGAGTTTCAAGCCCCAGGACTGGCAAAAAAAAAGTTTAGAATTAAAAAAAATTACTGAATAATATCTTTGAATTTCATTCTTGAAACTGGAAGTTCTGGTGAAAATGTAAGTTCATATTTATCATGACCATAGGAGAACTGTTTGTAGAATTTAATACATCCTGTGGGAAGAGATAAGAAGGCTGACAGTAGTGATAGTTTACTGTATGGATAAGAATTGTGTGATCCAGCAGGGCGCTGGTGGCTCACGCCTGTAATCCTAGCTACTCAGGAGGCTGAGATCTGAGGATCGCGGTTCAAAGCCAGCCCAGGCAGGAGACACCTTGAGACTCCTATCTCCAATAACCACCAGAAAACCGGAAGTGATGCTGTAGCTCAAGTGGTAGAGCGCTTGCCTTGAGCTGAAGAGCTGAGGGACAGCGCCCAGGCCTAGAGTTCAAGCCCCACGGCCGACCAAAAAAAAAAAAAATTGTGTGATCCATTTTGTCTGTTAGAGCACACACATATACATATACAAACATATATATATACATATATGTATATATGATTTTTTGTAGCATTAATTGATGTTTCATAATATTTAGAGTCTTGTAAACACAATGTTAAGATTGTGTTTACTTCATAGTACTCGCTGAGATGCTCTGAAGTTTTCAGGTAGTTTATATGGAAACATGGAGACTTGATTTGTTATAATAGATGTCCGCATACTATAAACTATTATCATATCTGTTTTGTAGTCACATCTGAGCTATGACTCTAAATAAGTAACTAAAAGTATCACTGTACTGTTAGTATTTTTAAGCCACTACTGAGAGTTAAACTCAGGGCCTTGCATTTGCTCAACGTTTTCATTCCGTTTTGGTATTCTGCCGTTGCTCCCCTGCCTCAGTTAAGAGTCTCAAGCTGGCCTGGAACCTTCATCCTCAGATCTCAGCTCTTCAGCTCAAGGCTAGCGCTCTACCACTTGAGCCACAGCGCCACTTCCAGCTTTTTTTGTGTATATGGTGCTGAGGAATTGAGCCCAGGGCCTCATGCATGTGAGGCAAGCGCTCTACCACAGAGCCACTTTCCCAGCCCCTCTACATTTTTTTCTTTTTTAAAAAATAAAGTAATTGTATAAAATAGGGTCATATAATAAGGTAGCTTATGAATACCGTACATTTTGATCAGTGTCACCCCTTTTAACATTTTTTTACCCCTCTTAAATGCTCCCATTCCCCCACCCCCCTTTGGGGGGGCGGTTGTCAGTAGGTCTTGAACTCTGGGCCTGGGCGCTGTCCCTGAAGTACCACTTCGGGCTTTTTCTGTTTATGTGGTACTGAGGAATCAAACCCAGGGCTTCATGCATTCTAGGGAAGTACTCTACCACTGAGCCCCATTCCAGCCCTACAATGAATTCTTAACCCTCTCCCTCCCTTCCCCTCTTCATTCATCTTGACCCTCTCCTTGTGGTCCCCTTGCATGTACCCATTTTCTGGTGCTGATTTTGTTTGGGCATTGATCAAATTTTTCTAAAAAAGAATACTATTTGTGCTCTCCATAAATTATATTACAATTATATTGTAATCACTTGCATACCACCTTTCATGTTTACTTATATATCGGTACATTCCATCTACTACAAATGAGGGAAACCATGCAATCTTTGTTTCTCTGGGCCTAGATTACTTAATACAATTTTTTCCAAGTCTTTCCATTTCTTTGCACATGGTACAGTAATCCTTTCTAGTGGATGAGTTAATTTCCATAGTTATATATACTACGTTTTTTTTCCCATACTTTGGCTCTGCTGAATAGTGCTGAAATGAACATAATTATACTGATGGCTGATGACTATACTGTTTTAAGATTTTTGCTAGCTGTACATCAGACAAGAGCCTAATACCCAGAATATGTTTGGAGCTCAGAAAATTAAATTCTGAAAGGTGGGGTGTCAGTGGCTCACGCTTGTAATCCTAGCTAGTCAGGAGGTTGAGATCTGAGGATCATGGTTCAAAGCAGCCGGGGCAAGAAAGTCTGAGAGTCTTATCTCCAATTAACCACCAGAAAACTGCAAGTGGTGCTGTAGCCCAAATGGTAGAGTGCTAGCCTTGAGCTGAAGAGTTCAGGGACAAGTCCCAGGCCCAGAGTTCAAGCCCTACAACTGACAAAACAAACATCCTCAAAAATTAAACCCTCAAAGAAACAACCCAGTTAATAAATGGACTAATGACTTGAGAGACTTCTCAGAAAAAGTAGAAAAAATGACCAATAGACACAGGAAAAATGCTCATCTCTGGCCAGAAAGGAATAACCCTGAAGCCAGGTACCATTGGCTCATACCTATAATCCTAACCACTCAGGAGACTGAGATCTGAGGATCACAGTTTGAAGCCAGCCCAGGCAAGAAAGTCCATGAAACTCTTCAAATAACCTACCGTGAAAAAGTGGGAAGAGATGCTGTGGCTTGAGTGGTAGAGTTCTAGCCTTGAGCGGTTCAGGGTCAGTACTCAGGCCCTGATTTCAAACCCTAGAGGAAAAAAAGAAAACCACACTGAGATTCCACTTCATACCAGAGAGAATGGCCACTATCAGTAGAACAACACAAATGCTCATGAGGCTTTTGCCAAACCAGAGCTTTATTACACTATTGGTAGGAATATGTGAGCTTGTTCAACAACTCTGGAAAGAAGTATGGAGGTTCCTTAAATAAATAAAGAATACCCTATGGCCCAGCAATCCCACTGCTGGGAATTTATCCAATAGAACACAAGTACGGCTCTACATTTTTGTTAAAGAAGTTGAGTTTAGCCGGGCGCTGGTGGCTCACGCCTGTAATCCTAGCTACTCAGGAGGCTGAGATCTGAGGATCGTGGTTCAAAGCCAGCCCAGGCAGGAGAGACCATGAGACTCCTATCTCCAATAAACCACCAGAAAACCAGAAGTGGCGCTGTAGCTCAAGTGGTAGAGCGCTTGCCTTGAGCTGAAGAGCTGAGGGACAGCGCCCAGGCCCAGAGTTCAAGTCCCACGACCGACAAAAAAAAAGAAAGAAGTTGAGTTTAATGAATGGGACAGTGTTCAGGGTTATTTGTGCAGACCATTTGTTTATATAAGACATGATTAAGGAATAAGATTGAAATCTCATGAAAATAGGTAGTCAATGATAAAAGACAGTAAGAGGAAGAGGGAGGGAGAGAAGGTAAGAAGAAAGGAAAGAAAAGAAGGCATTGAGTCGGGTACCTGTGGCTCATGCCTGTAATCCTAGCTACGCAGGAGCCAGAGATCTGAGGATCACGATTCAAAGCCAACCCTGGCAGGAAAGTCTGTGAGACTCTTCAATAAACCACTGGAAAACTGGAAGTGGTGCGGTGGCTTAAGTGTAGAGCACTGGCCTTGAGCTGAAGAGCGCAGGGACAGCGCCCAGCCCAGAGTTCAAGCCCCATGATGGACAGAAAAGAGAAAAAAGAAGGGATCAAGTAGGTCACACAAAAACTGCTTATATAAGCTGGGCCTGTTGACAATGCCTGTTGTGGCAGTTGAGGCTGAGGTGTACTGGATTATATAGCAAACCCTGTTTCAAACAAACATGCCAGCCCACTAGATTCACTGGTAGATAATTGAGTGTCATGAAAAGCAGTTTTGTTCATTTCTAAATCCCAAACTAGTTACTTCTACCTGTAGAAATAAGAATTAGTGTAGTGATTTTATTAGTTTTGTTTCCTTGATTTTGCATATGTATGTAGGTGGCAGGGGGAATTGGCTATAGGAGACTCTTCCTTAAACAGCAAAATATATGGGCTGGGAAGGTGGCTCAGTGGTAGAGTGCTTGCCTTGCATGCCTGAGGCCCTGGGTTTGATTCCTTAGTACCACATACGTAGAAAAGGCCAGAAGTGGCACTGTGGCTCAAGTGGTAGAGCGACAGCCTTGAGTTGAGTTGCTGAGGGACAGTGCCCAGGCTCAGAGTTCAGGCCCCACGACCTACAAAGAAAAAAAAAAGGCACCAGTGGCTCATGCCTATAATCCAGCTACTTCAGAAGCTGAGATCTGAGGATTGAAGTTCAAAGCTAGCTTTGGTAAGAAAGCACATGAGACTTTTTTTGCATGTGTGTGGTGGTGGTAGGGCTTGAACTCAGAGCCTTGGCAATGTCCCTGAGGTAGTCCCGCTCAAGGCTAGTGCTCTACCACTTTGAACCACAGTGCTGCTTCTCATTTGGGGGTGTTTAACTGGAGATAACCGCTATCCTAATAGCTTTCTGAGTAGCTAGGATTACAGGTGTGAGCCACTGCACCTCGGCCTGTGAGACTCTTGGCTCCAATTTACTACCACAAAGCCAGAAGGAGAGTTCCATTCCTTTTGCTCAAGGTGTACAGTGCTATCCTTGAGCAAAAGAAGCTCAGGGACAGAACCCCCAAAACAGGCAGGGGGTGGGGGTGGAGAAAAGAAAAGATGAAAAGAAAAGCAAAATATAGAGCCATGTCTTTAATACTAACTACCCAGAAAAATGAGACCTAGATATTTGCTGTGTGATGGGATCCTAGGCAGAAAATAACCAGCAAAATTCTGGTCTGCAGGCATCCTTCAAGTGGTAGAGTACCAGCTCAAGCAAGATCAGGAGTCATAAGGTCTTCCAAACTGGAACCAGTTTGGAATCTGTTAACCAACCTCCTTAAAAACAATACACAGATTTGGGATGTAGCTAAATGGTAAAGTTCTTGAAAGGGGCCCTGTATTTAATCCCTGCACTGTAGATACAGACCCCCAAAATAATTTTGTCCTGAAGCACTTGTCTAAATTATAACCTTTCTGACATGTTTAGTAGTAATTTAAATTTGTTTGTTAGTCTTGTTCAGCATATTAAACCATTTCGCGCAAGTGGCGCTGTGGCTAAAGTGATAGAGCGCTAGCCATGAGCAAAAGAAGTTCAGAGAAGAACAAAGAAGGAAAAAGACTAGTAAGCCACTTTGTTTTAGCTTAGCGAATACTGTTATTTCATTGGTATTAATGTCTTTTTGAATTGAATTCAGTGCATAGGTAACATTACAGGGTGTGGCTCGTGCTTAGCATTTGTTAGGAGGAAATGGTTACTCTCTTTCTTGACTTTCATTTTATTTGAAACAAATTGACTAATAACAGTTTGCCATTTATTATTATGTGTGTGTTTGAGCAAGTGTGTACACTTGAGTTTGTTTTTGCTCCTGCATGAGTGCGTACACCTGTGTTGTGCCAGTACTGGCCTTGAACTTAGGGCCAGGGCTGAGTTCAAAAGCCCTTTAGCTTTTTGCTTAAGGCCAATACCGTGCCATTTGAACCACAGTTCTACTTCTGGCTTTTTGGTGGTTAGTTGGAGATGAGTCTCATGTTTTTCTGCCCTCGCTGGCTTTGGACTACAGTCCTCATGTCTCAGCCTCCTGAGTAACTAGGATCAAAGGTTTGAGCCACTCAGGACCAGCACAAATATTTTTGTGTTGAAGTTTAACCACATACTAAAAATAACAAAGTTTATCCAGGCACCAGTGACTTTACTCCTGTAATCTTAGCTACTCAGGAGGCTGAGATCTGAGGATCTTGGTTTGAAGCCAGCCTAAAAGGCAAATCCTTGAGATACTTATCTCTAATTAAGTGGGAATAAGCTGACAGTAGAGGACCGAGTCACGTTGTAGCAGGCCATCGTTGATCAGTAAAGCTGATCCATGTTAGAGCCTTGAGTTCAAGTCTTCATTTACCAGCACAAAAGTTTTAAATAAAAATAAGTGATTGGTTACTGGAAAGTGAAATGTGAGAGAGATTATTGAGAAACATGCATGAAGACACTGGCAGAAAACAAGAAGAAAGCGGTATGTGGAGAGGAGTAGAGATGTAGGCTAGTCTCAGGTTAAGGAGTCAACATTGTAGACATAAAGAGAATGAGCTGAGGATGATGGTGCACAACTGTAATCTCAGCATTGGAAGGCAGAGGCAGAGGGAGGAGGATCCCAATTTCATTGTCATTGTAAGCCATAGAGTGAGACTCAAGAAAACAAGCCGGGCGCCGGTGGCTCACGTCTGTAATCCTAGCTACTCAGGAGGCTGAGATCTGAGGATTGTGGTTCAAAGCCAGCCCGGGCAGGAAAGTCCGTGACACTCTTATCTCCAATAAAACCACTAGAAAACCAGAAGTAGCGCTGTGGCTCAAGCAGTAGAGCTCTCGCTTTGAGCTGAAGAGCTGAGGGACAGTGTCCAAGCCCAGAGTTCAAGCCCCATGACCGACAAAACAACAACAATCATCACATAAGTGGTTCATACCTGTAATTGTAACTTAAGTATAGAGATCAGCAGGATAGTTTTTTTGTTTTTGTCAGTTGTGGGGTCTGAACTCTAGGCCTTGGTGCTGTCCCTCAGCTCTTCAGATCAAGGCTAGCACCCTACCACCTCAGTCACAGTGTCACTTCCGGCTTTTTCTGCTTATGTGTTGCTGAGGAATCGAACCCAGGGCCTCATGCATGCAAGGCCAAGCACTCTACCACTGAGCCAACTTTGCCTTTAGGATGGTATTTTGAAGTGAGTGTAGGCAAAAAAAACCTGACAAGACCCCCAACTCAACCAGTAGCAGGGCATGTTGATGCTCTTGTCACTCCTGCTACCTGCAAGATTGAGATTTTGATGATCTCCAGGCCAGTGTAAAGCCAGAAAAAGAAGCAAGTTTGTGAGACCCTAAAAACTAAATATCTGGATGGAGTGCCTAAAACAATAAGTATAAATAGGATTTTATTCCAGGCCCACCTGAATAAAAAGTAATGTGGGCAAAATGGGGTATGAGGTATAGCTCAACTTAGAGATATCTTTTTTTTTTTCCTTAGAGATGTATTAAGTTTGAAGACCTACTTCAAACCCCAGTGTTGTAATTAACCCTATAAAGGGAAAAACAGTTTTGAGAGACCATTAAAGGACCATAGGCAGTGGAGAGAGAAACAGACATATTGAAATTAGTAAGATTATTAAAGCTGGGCACCAGTGGCATGTAATCCTAGCTACTCAGGAGGTTGAGATCTGAGAATTGCGGTTCAAAGCCAAGCCTGGGCAGGAAAGTCCATGAGACGCTTATCTCCAATTAACTACCAGAAAACCGGAAGTGGCGCTGTGGCTCAATTGGTAGAGTGCTAGCCTTGAGCTGAAGAACACAAGGATAGCACCCAGGCCCAGAGTTGAATTCCCACAACTGACAACAAATAAACAAAAAACCTCCCAGCTTTGTCTGTTCAGGTTTGATTACCCTGGCTGGCTTTAGACCTTGATCCACTGGCAATTGGCTTGATGACAGATTTTGAAACTAATTTAAAAATCATGTCTTCTAGTTATTTCTTTAAAATACATGTTAAAATATGTTGTACAATTTAAATGGCTTTATTGTCTTTCCATAAATATATATAATATACTTAGATCAGGATCACTTCCTCTATTACTGCTTTATCACTTTAACCCCTCCCCACACACACACCTTTTAAATCTTTCTTAGAATTTTTTTCCTTTTGTTGAACTAGTTTTTATTCCATAATGTTTTCATAGAGTTAGCCTGTCACTTCTTGGTTTATTCTATTATTTAAAAGTTCAAATGTCATTTTTATTCTAGGTCCGGTTTATCACTAAAATATGGCATCCTAATATTAGTTCCGTCACAGGAGCTATTTGTTTGGATATCCTGAAAGACCAATGGTAAGAGATTTTGAAAGTATTTTCTTCCCTCTCTCATATGAATATCAAGGTTTTAAGAAAATGAAAGGTATAATTGTACCAAAACATAAGGAAAAGTTGTATTTTATCTTTTGGGGGTAATAAGATTCCTTCTCCTTCCCTCCCCTCCCCACCCCTCCCCCTCCAGGCTAGCATTCTACCACTTGTGCCACAACTCTGCTTCTTTCAGACTTTTTGGTAGTTTATTGGAGATAAGAGTTTCATGGATTTTCTTTTTTGCCCGTCTTGGAGCTTGAACTCAGGGCCTGGGCACTGTCCCTGAAATTTTCTGGCTCAAGGCTGACAGTCACTTAAGCCAGAGCTCCACTTTTGCTCCTCCTTTTTGCTGAGTAGCTAGGATTATAGGCATGAGACAAAACATATATTTTGAAAAGGCTCTAGATACATGGTTCAAGTGGTATAGCATCTAGTTGAGGTCAAGTTCAAGCTCTAGTATCACAATAATTTAAAAACTCTACCACTTGAGCCACAGCTTCTAGCTTTTTATGTGTATGTGTTATTGAGGAATTAAACACAGGGCTTTTTGCATGCTAGGCAATGATAATTCCACCACTAAGCCACATTCCCAGACTCCCATGGATTCTTCTGCCCAAGCTGGCTTCTCAGTGCCCCCTCCCCTCTAAGTAGTTAGGATTACAGGTGTGAGCTACACCAGTTCTTGGCTAACATTTCTTAATATATCTTAAGTACATCATCAAACATGTATTATAATTGAGATAATCTCTACCTGAATTTATGGACACTTTTAGAATAATGACTGGTGCTAGTTTTACTTTTTAAAAAATTCTTGTTTGCTGGGCACTCTTGGCTCACGCCTCTAAGCCTTGCGACTCATGAGACTGAAATCTGAGAATCACAGTTCAGAGTCATCCTGAGCGGAAAAGTCGGAGACACTGTTATCTCTTCCCCCACCTTCCACTGAGTCAGAGACTTGAATTCAGGGCCTGCGCAATTTCCCTGAGCTTTTTTACTCAAAGTTAGTTCTCTGCCACTTTACCTACACCTTCACTTTTGTAGTTGGCTTGGAACTGTGATCCTTAGATCTCAGCCAGCTAAGTAGCTAGGATTACAGGTGTGAGCCTCCAGAGCTCTGGCCTGGTTTCATCTTTTAATAAGGTTCTTACATTGTAACCCCTCAAATTCAAATCCTAGTTCTTCCATTTGTTGAGTTCTGTAGTCATGAGCAAATTAGCTGAATTCTTTGTTTCCTTAGTTGTGAAAATGAACTGTATACTATGTTACAAGCATGAGGGGAATTAAGAACTTCTTTTATGTTTCTGGCATATTCTGAAATTGAGTAAGTTTTGTAAGAAATGGGGTAGGATAATAAGGTAAAAACTATTAATTAGGTCTAAGCTGGCTTTCTAATCTCAAAGTCATATTTTACTATGGGAATTTTTAAATTATTAATTGTGATACTAGAGATTGAACTTGACCTCAACTAGATACTATACCACTTGAGCCATGTAGCTAGAGCTTTTTCAAAATACATGTTTTGTCTCATGCCTATAATCCTAGCTACTCAGGAGTCTTGAGTTTTGAGGAACAAAAAGCCGAAGTGAAGTTGTAGCTTAAATGACTGTCAGCCTTGAGCCAGAAAAATTCAGGGACAGCACGCAGGCCCTATGTTGAAGCCCTAGTATTGACCCCCCAAAAATCCATGAGCTGGGAATGTTGCTTAGTGGTAGAGTGCTTGCCTGGCATGCATGAAGAAGCCTTGGGTTTGATTCCTCATAAAGAGAAAAAGCTGGGAGTGGTGGTGTGGCTCAAGTGGTAAGAATGCTAGCCTTGAGCCAGAGAAGCTCAAGTGTCTAGGTCCTGAGTTCAAGCCCCAGTACTGACAAATAAAAAATCCAAACTGCTGTTTCTTTACATAATCTTTCTTATCTAATCTATTCTCAAATTCATCACTGCAGCTTCTTACACTGAAACTCATATGATACTCGTTTTCTTTTTCCTAGTTTCTGTACCTTGTCTACAAGTCAGTTGGGGAAACTCCCAAAAATCTGACCAGCAGGTTTACTACCCATTGATCCAAACTATATATAACCTTTTCTCTAGATAGCCAGTCACCTCCCTATTTACGACTTGGTTTATTTAGGCTATTTTCAGCAGTAATACTTACATTTATTAATTATAATCTAAGCAGTATTGATGTACTAAAGGTAGATCTCATTCTGTTGACTCTCTGAGATTATAAGCATGAGCAAACAGAACCTTGCTTTATTTCAAATGGGTTTTATTTTGATGTAGTTGTAGTCTTGTTTCTCATTAAATACCATATTCAAGGCCAGGCTCACTCGTGAAGGCCTAGCTACTCAGGAGGCTGAGATCTTAGGATCCAGGTTCAAAGCCACCTGAGTCAGGAAAATCAGTGAGATTCTTATTTCCAATTAACTACCAGAAAACCAGAAGTGGTGCTCTGTGACTCAAGCGTAGAGCCTTCGCCTTGAGCTGAAGAACTGAGGGAGAGTGACCAGGACCAGAGGTCAAGCCCCACAACTAACCAAAAAGTAAAAGTAAAAAATTTTTTTAAAAAATATATAAATATTCAACAAATGATTCTAGTTTACATTGTTTGTTTCCTTCTAGTTTCAGCTTATAGATTTGGACCTTTGTTCCATTTTGATTTTTTTTTTTTCTGGTCATGGGGTTTGAACTCTGGGCCTGGGTGCTGTCCCTGAGCTCATCAGCTCAAGGTGAGCGGTTTACCACTTGAGCCACAGCACCACTTCTGATTTTCTGGTGGTTAATTGGAGATAAGAGTCTTGTGGAACTGGGAGCTGGTGGCTCATGCCTGTAATCCTAGCTACTTTAAAGTAGGAGGCTGAGATCTGAGGATCACGGTTCAAATCCAGCCCAGGCAGGAAATTCCATGAGACTGTTATCTCCAGAAAACTGGAAGTGGTGCTGTGGCTCAAGTGGTAGAGAGCCAGCATTGTGCTGAGGAGCTGAGGGACAGCGCTCACGCCCAGAGTTCAAGCCCCACGACTGACAAAAAAGATACAACACCCATCATGCCCTTGGATTCTTTCATTACTAGACAGTTGCTCTACCAACTGAGCCATGCCATGCCCTCTACCCATTCCTTTACTTTGTAGAAATGAGAATCCATTCTTGGTGTGTAGATACTATTTGTAGTCATCAATGATAATGACAAGAAAATTAACAGCAACAATAAGAAAAAAAAGGACTTTTTCAAGATAGGATGATTTGAATTATTTATGAAACACGACTTTTTTTTTAAACCTTTTAAAAAATTATTATTGTCTGGGCCTTGGTGGCTTATGCCTGGAATCCTAGCTAGTTAGGAGGCTGAGATCTGAGGATCACGGTTCAAAGCCAGCCTGGGCAGGGAAGTCCGTGAGACTCTTATCTCCAATTAATCACCAGAAACCGGAAGTGGTGCTGTGGTTCAAGTGGTAGAGTGCTAGCCTTGAGCTGAAAAGCTGAGGGACAGCGCCCAGGCCCCCAGAGTTTAAACCCTATGACTGAAAAATATTATTATAAATGTATATAGAGGACCTCCAGTTATGTAAGTCAGGTAATGACATTTCTTTCTGGAGGATTAAATTTATTGTTCGTAAGGTGTGTTGTACCAAGAGGCATTATTACTTAAAAGACTGAATTTTTAAAACTAAAAGGCAATCAAATATAAATATGTATCTTAGCTACATAATTAATGTAGATAACTTTATCTCCAGTAGGTTGTTATGCATCATTTTGTGTTTGTCATCTTTTTTTTTTGGTCGGTTGTGGGCATTGAACCCTAGGCCTGAGCTCTGTCCCTCAGCTCTTCAGCTCAAGGCTAGCGCTCTACCACTTGAGCCACAGCACCACTTTCAGCTTTTTTTGTTTATGTGGTGCTGAGGAATCGAACCCAAGGCCTCATGAATGTAAGGCAAGCACTCTGCCACTGAGCCACCTTCCCAGTCTGTGTTTGTCATCTTAAAGTGGGCTATTTCCCTATTTTGAAATGTAGGGCAGCAGCAATGACTCTCCGCACTGTATTACTGTCATTACAAGCACTGCTGGCAGCTGCAGAGCCGGATGATCCACAAGACGCTGTAGTAGCAAATCAGGTAAGATTGCTTTCAAAAGACTTCTCATGTATGTTCTGTATATCAGTGGCTTGCTATGTTAACATGTGAGCACACTCTCTGTTGAAAGTAAGTCTGGAAAGGGTTTCTTCTTTTTTAGTAAGATTATGTTGTTAGAAGTAATAGTATTGGTGTATTGATTTTTGTCAATCATAGGAATGGAACTCAGGGCCTGGGCGCTGTTACTGAGCCTTTCCGCTCAAGGCTGGTGCTATCATACTTTCAGCCACAGATCCACGACCCATAAGAGTCTCATGGACATTTCCTGTATGGGCTGGCTTTGAATTCTGATCCTCAAAATCTAAACCTCTTGAATAACTAGGATTACAGGCAGGTCCCACTGCACCAGGCATACTTTTTTTTTTTTTCCGGTTGGTCGTGGGCCTTTAACTCTGGGCTTAGGCGCTGTTCTTCAGCTCTTCAGCTTAAGGCGAGCATTCTACCATTTGAACTACAGCGCCACTTGCAGTTTTCTGGTGGTTTATTGGAGATAAGAGTTTCCCGGACTTTCCTGCCTGGGCTGGCTTTGAACCGTGATCCTCAGATGTCAGCCTCCTGAGTAGCTAGGATTACAGGCATGAGCCACCAGCGCCGGGCCTGGGCATAATTTTTAATATTATAGTTTAATTTGGGACATGGTACATGATATTTTCCTCTTGGCAAACTGATTCTTTAATGTTTTAATTTATATATTATATATTATTTATATATTATAATATATTAATTTAATTTATATATTCCTTTCCCTGGAAATTATGTTCACACACACATTTGGTAATATGTTCTATTTGTATAGCAAATAGAATTATCACTTCATATTTTATGTATGTATTCGTATTTGAATTCAGAGTTGAACTCAAATTTGATTTCAGTTTATCCTTTTAGTTTCTCTCAGGTTAAGGTTTAACTTAAGGTTCCTTTTAGTATGTGAAATAGTTAACTAGTTTTACATATTTCCTTATTGTGAATTCATTGCAAACCTGGATAATTTTGTGGTGGTCTTGAGACTTTCACTCAGGGCATGGGTATTGTCTCTTAGTTTTTGTGGTGAAGCCACTGAATACATTATTTTTATTGTAATAGGATTCCCTTCTCCCACTTTAAAAACATGAGTATATATTAATTTACAAAGTAAGAGGTTACCCTGACGTTTCATACAACGTATTATCACAGTCCCTCCCCATTACAAAGTAAGAGGTTACGCTGACGTTTCATACAATGTGTTATCATAGTCCCTCCCCATTACAAAGTAAGAGGTTACGCTGACGTTTCATACAATGTGTTATCATAGTCCCTCCCCATTACAAAGTAAGAGGTTACGCTGACGTTTCATACAATGTGTTATCACAGTCCCTCCCCATTACAAAGTAAGAGGTTACGCTGACGTTTCATACAATGTATTATCATAGTCCCTCCCCAGTACATCGTCCACTTGTTCCTCCTACTTTCATGATAGTGTTTGTGTTTTTCAAGTTCCGGGCCTTGAACCCAGGGCCTGGGCACTGTCCCTGAGCCTAAGCTCAAGGTTAGCACTGTTGCGCCTCAGTGCCACTTTCAGCTTTTTCTGAATAGTTTATTGGAGATAAGAATCTCACAGACTTTTCTGCCAAGGCTGGCTCAGAACCATAATCCTCAGATCTCAGCCTCCTGAATAGCTAGGATTACAGGCATGAGCCACTGGCACTGGTACCTAGCTTGAAATATATATATATATATATTTTTTTTTTTAATTTTTTGTCAGTCGTGGGGCTTGAACTCTGGGCTTGGGTGCTGTCCTTGTGCTCTTCAGCTCAAGGCGAGCGCTCTACCGCTTGAGCCACAGCGCCCCTTCCGGTTTTTAGCAGTTTATTGGAGATTAGAATCTCATGAACTTTCCTGCCCGGGCTGGCTTTGAACCACGATCCTCAGATCTCAGCCTCCTGAGTAGCTAGGATTACAGGCGTGAGCCACTGGCGCCCGGCTTTGAAATATATCTTGATACATTACTTAGTACTAGTTTTTGGCTTAGAGAGTCAAATAGATTAATTTATTTTCTTTTATCACAACCAAAATCTTGGATGACATTCCCCTTAATGCAGGCACTAGGAAGTGAGTTATATTTTATTCTTTTTTTTTTTTTTTTGACATGTGAGGGTGTTGCATATTGAACCCAGTGCCCTGGTGCTTCGTAAGCACATACTATGTCTGAGCCACACCTCACATCTTTAATGTGAATTTACTTTATTTGGTAAGCAGGCTTATTAGACAATTATAAATGGAGCTACCATATTGAGTATTACAACTATTATGCCAATTTTTCCCTCTTCCATACAGTACAAACAGAATCCTGAAATGTTCAAACAAACAGCTCGGCTTTGGGCCCATGTGTATGCTGGTGCACCAGTTTCTAGTCCAGAATACACCAAAAAAATAGAAAACTTATGTGCTATGGGCTTCGATAGGGTAAGTACTTGTAGAACCTTATTACTGTAAATCTTTGGCTCGTTTAAGTGCTCTAAGAAATAAGAACAAATCTGGTTTGGTGAAACATGTTATTCTACTTAAATTAGTGATTGATTCCGGTTAACGGTTTTTAAAGCCTTTTGTTCACTTCAAGTACAAAGGCAACTTTGTTCTAGTGAAAGGAAAAGTAGGGATTCGCTATTTTAAACTATTTCCTCCAGATTTGATTTTTTTTTCCTCTCCTCTTTGCAGAATGCAGTAATAGTGGCCTTGTCTTCAAAATCATGGGATGTAGAGACTGCAACAGAATTGCTTCTGAGTAACTGAGGATAGAGAGCTGCTCATAGTCAAGTTTGCCTCTTGAGGAGCACCAACATCTGTTATTTTTAGGGTTCTGCATAAATTTCTTTTAAACTGGCATTCTTGCCTAATGATGTTACCTAGGCACCATTGGAGACTGAAAACAACAAATTCCCTGCTCTGTAAATAAAGCTAATTAAACGTCTGTGTACATTTAAAAGGGGACATACTTTTAATTTTTTTTTCTTGATAGTGTAAAAAATCTGAGCTAAGCTAAAACCATGGAGAAAACATGCTACTTTAGTGTTTAGCAGTGTAACAAGACTAGCAAGAGTTTGCTTCTGGATTTTGTTGAATAATTAAGATAATATTTTGAGTGTGTCAGGGCCATTCAAATTGTTGGTGTTGCATCACAGCTACCTTAACTGTTCTGAACATGGATCCTCTGTGCCTGTGAATTTACTTGCATGCTTGTACTTGACTTCTTAGGAGGGGAGCTGAAAAGACCACCACCATTTTAAGCGTTAGAACATTTGTAATAGGAGATTTCTCCAGAATTGAAGTTGGTGACCTCTTCAGAGCCTTTTTGTTCCTGTCAGCAGATTGGGAAACGGAATCTTTTCTCCCATTACTGTACACACTACCATTCTAATGGAAAGTTTCTCTGCATTGGGTGGGGGATGAGCTAGGGTATTATGGATGAGAGGGGGCAGTGTCCATTGCTCCATTTTTAGGTCATAGGTTTGGAATGTTTCTTCACACACATTAAGATATCCTATGTCAATAATAATGGAAAAAGGGAGCCTCCAATTTTACTACTCTTTTAAAAAACAGTACATACTGTTGCTATACTCCCAGATTTAATGAAAGGACCCAACTCAGTTTTTCATTGAATTTCACATAGATTTTTTTAACTTGATTAGATTTTTGTCTTTGAGAACTTGCCACAACGCAATCAGTGTTTTCAGTCATTTTGAGCCTAAGTTTGGGCCATTGTGGACACTGCTTTACTAGATACGTTCAGTCACTGCTCACTGCGCTTCCCCGTGTTGGCACCTGAAAACTGGGTTGGGGTTTTACTGTACATACTTCAGATGCACATAGGAATAGAAGTGTGTTATAAATCTAGCTTTCTTTATGATGTTTCTGATAGGGAATTGAAACTTCTTGTACATAGTCAGGCTTTCTATTCATATTAATGTGATCTTTCTTTCTAAGTTCCAAGTTTCAACATTATTAGTTTTGCAAGCTCAACCACAATTTGACCATTTTATGAAGCTTGAAATGGATTTATGCAGGCAGTTTGATACAGAGTAATATAATTCTTATTATACTTTCAGGACCAATGCAAAATAACAAAAATGTAATGGAATCCAACTGAATTATAGAAAGGTTGTATATTGACAGTCATATTATAAAACTTTGCTTTCTTAAGTGTTATTTATCTTAAGCTATAATCATTAAGTGTTTGGAAGATAATTTTTGAACCTATTAAGTCAGCATAACTTACTTCATTTGACTTTTGAATAATCTTGGTACTACAAGCAATAAAAGAACCATTATTAAACATTTGTAATGTTAAAAATGTGAAGGTTCTTCCAAAAACTTGTAAGGCTTTCCTAATTAATAGTAGACTCTTACAGTTTATATTAGTGTATAGTAAACACAATTTGCTGTTCTCTCCCCTGTATTTGCTTAAGCTTAAATATCCTCAGTCACATTGTTTTTTTTTTTTTGCTGTAGTTTAGTTATTTTTTAAAGATGCCAAAGGAAACAAGATTTTTCTTTATTTATTGAAATAGCTAAAACACTTTTCTTTATATTTTGAAAGGGTGGGATATGTGAAAACATACAGTTTTGTTCTATTATTGGTTAGAAAAAAATTTTAAATTGAAGGTGACTTTTTAATATTAGTAATGTTTGGGTTTAAACAAATAAACACATTTATCCTGTTTATTGTTTACCCATACTTTCAGGGTAGATGTGAGGAGAGAAAATTCAGAGGATACTAAAGTCAAGCATTGCATGCTCTGCTCTTGGAGGCAGCTGATCTTGCTTTGATTTTTTGCACACATTTGCCCATGTTGGCCACATACTTTATCTACTCATCTGACTACATTTCAGCACCCCAATGCCCAGGAAACTGGAAATAATACATGGTGTAACAAGATCATAATGGAGTCTTGACCTGGTGCTGAGGCTGATGATTCTAGTACTTAGGATATAAAGAAAGATAGGTAATGCAAGGCCAGATCTTTTCAACCCTCAACATTTAAACCCCAACATTAAAAAGCTACGCTTTCCAGTAGCGTAGCTCACCCACTGTCCTTCTCGTCCTTTGCTTTTTATTTCTGTACTGGTGGATTTAGTTTGCCAAAGATCCAAAGGCAACTGCTTTTTCCGCTAGTATTAAATGCATTTGTGAAAGGACACCCTGAGTGAAATTGTTTTTTATAATTTTCTATTTGGGAATGTCAGTTTTAACAGCCCTCAATACTAAGATATGAAGTTACACTTAGGGCAGATAGATTTGTTAGTCAGTGATCTTCCAGTAGGCTGTTAGAGTCAAGCCTGTTTCCTGCTTCTGTGCCTGAGTTTTACAAGAAGTAGTTTACAGTATGTCTTTACAGGTTAAAGAATGAATATGTTTGTGATCCAAACAAATACACAGTTACATGTATCTGAGGAACCTTGGTACTAAATTTAGATGCTCTCCAAAATGTTCAGACTTTTGATTGATTTACTTTAATACATAACACCTTCAAGGAAATGACTCATTGAGGAGAGTAATTTATGAAATAAAAGGACATTTTTTTTCTGAGAAATGTCACATTTGTGATTGTTAACACTTAAAACTATGCAAAAGATTCTTTTTAAGTATCTAAGAATTGGCAGTTAACAGGTGTTGCTTATTTATCCACTACAGAATGAAGCTTATTCCTGTTTGGGCTGCCAATGTGACAATAAGGAAGGTTATGCCTGATTTGAGCCTTGAAAGGTGTAGTTGAGGTGTTTTCAGTCTTAAGTGTAGCAACACAGCCCCTAAGAACATACCTTTGTTGTTGTAGGAATGTCAGCTGGTCCTGTGCAGAGGAGAGCTGAGCCAAGTGCACTCCTTGTGCACAGGTGCAAACTGGATAGGAAAGAGGAAGTGATCTGAACTTTATTTCATGGTCTTTTACAAATTGATGTTTTATTTATCATTTTTCCTAGTTTGAGTGAATTTGAACTCCAGGTTTTGGTACCAATTTATAAAGTAAATCCTTACTATCAGTCAGAAGGGAACTTGAAGTATTTATTGATAGTCTTTTTCTCGTGTGACAACTTCAGCCTGTCCAAATTATGTCACACATTTTGTTTGCACTGTTGCAATATAGCTTAACAGTCTCGTGGCACGGGGTAGGGAAGTGCTGACATTTCCCTTCCCCCTGGTGGGTCTTCTGTTAGTGCTTTATTGGACTGATCTAACCTCATAAACACAATCACCTAAATGGAAGTTGTGAATGTGCCACCTTTTTGCTTGGTTATTTCAACCATGCTGCTATATATAATCAGGTGTGGCACTGTTCAGTTTGGTTCTGAGGGTGAGCAGCTCTAGAGTCATTTGCACTGTGCTGTTAAACAGAGCCTGGTCTGCTCGCTGTTACCTACTTTTTACAGGCATCATAATAAAAGCTAGACTATTTCTCTGGGGGAAAAGAGACTTATTTAATGTAATTTAAAGACTTTTCCAATAGAAAATGAAAACTATTGAAAATATCTATTTTTTAGCTTTCAGCAATTGTGATGGTGCTTTGTAGTGGTGTCTGCTGGAAGTCTACTGCCATTGTAGGGATTCTCATTAACCTCACCAAGAAAGAACCTTGCTTGTCAGCTGCTCTAGATCTCTAAACAATGTTAGTGGTGGTAAATTCTGTAGGAGGGTTTATTCTGAGCCATTCACTTCCTGTATGGGGAAAATGCGTGGGTTACCAAAATACCATTGAAGTAGGGTGGGCTGTGGGTGGAGGGCTGGGAATTTGTCTTGAGAAATAAAAACTACGAAACACTTTTGTACACAACTGATTTTTTAAAAAATAAACACATTTTTAAAGATGTTGAATTTTTCCCCCTTATTGGGAATTCTTAAAAATAAATGCATGCATGTTTTCCCCTGAACATGATTCATATCTTATTTCTGGCTATTCATCTCTAGACAACAGGGAGCTCAAGGTAGATACGTGTTGGTGGCACACAGGATAAAAGCTCTAAAGTTGTATCAGGTTTATGGCTGAAATTAGCAAGCTTTTCTAAGTAGAGCATCATTTGGTTAATTTCTAATCCAAATGCTAAAGAAATGCAGTGCTTGGAGCTACATTTTGCTGTTTCCACATGTACTCACGAGTGCTCTCAGGTTTCGTGGTGCTCGGGCAGGAGGAGCATGAGTTGTTTCATAAAGTGCCCAGTTTTTGTTTCCCTTGAGGCTGCAGAGCCAGAACTATAACAACCCTCAGTTTCATCAGGGTAAAATAGTTGCCCAGTATTTTGCAGTATGGTAATGATGAAATGAGCTAGGAGCCAGGCATTTATTAACCTATTAGCGGTTCTTGCTTACAATCCTACTTAAGAGCCGGAGACCTACCGGATCATGTTTCAAGGCCAGGCTGGGCAGAGGAGTTGGAGTGGTCCAAATCTGTAATCTAGTTGCCTGGGAGGCTAAGTTTGGCCCATTACTGTCCTGAGCCAGCCTGCTGGTTAAAAGTTGGCTACAATGCCACCTAACTCAGTAATGACATGGTTGTATGTGTTCACTACAGGGTGAGCACAGAGCATGGGTGCTGTTGCCAGCAGCATGATCATTAGCAGTATGGCCACCACACAGTCCAGCCGGGGCACAAGCCTACCTCAAGGGGAAAAGCAGGATTGGAAGCAAACTTGAGTTCCCCTACCCCTTTCTTGTAAATGTTTAAAAAAATGGAAATGTTAAATGGAAGAAATCCTAGTAAATAAGTATACCCATCTCTAAACTCTAGGCAAAGTTTTTTTTTTTTTTTAAACAAGGTTTTTGTTCTATGTGTTATGTATTTAACATTTCTTCACTTGTCTTCGCTCGGTAATGAGTTTTTAGGTTGGGCGTGGGCGGCTGCACAGAACCATTGAGGAAATGAGTGGTTTTGGTGATAGTTTGGAGATTGCCACTCACTGAAGCAATTGCTTTGGGACTCTGCAAACCAGAACAAGGATTAATGAAGACTAGATAAAAGTAACAATTACCAAATTAATGTGGGTGAAATGAAAGAAAATAGGCTGTATGTAGTAAAAGATGAAGACTGAATCCACTGAGAATAGTAAAGAGGAGAAGTACCTGTAGTACAATGAAGTTAAAATTATGCCTTTTATTTTTGAGATGTAAACTGAGCAGGGTGCTCACAACTCTAATCCTAGCTACTCAGGAGACTGAGAAATGAGAATCCTTCCGGGCAAAGAATAATGAAGACCACCAGGAACAAATGCCAATGAAAGTGCTACACTTGAGAATCAGGTTCTTCAGCAAATGAGAAATGAAATTTTAATTCTTGAACACAGAAGAAGCGAATGACAGTATGGGAACTACAGGATTCTGGGGAGAGTGAGCAGTGTGGTATTTTGCTTGTGTAAATTGTGAACAGCTTACAGCAAAGAATTTAGAAAAGGTATGTACACAGATTTTCAAAGCAGTACCTAGGTTTTATTGATGAAGCTGTATGAGCAAGAAACTAAGGAACTACAATAGAAATTAAGCAGTTAGTCTAAAGCCACAGGCTGGATCTCATTTTCATCTGATCTTAGAAGGTAAGCAGGATTAGGCCTGGTTGGTGCTCAAAGCGAGCAATTCAAGATAATGAACACATGGCAACTTTGACATCAGCTCAGTACAGCTCAATGATACCTCATGTCTATGGAGGCTGACATTGCAAGGAAAAAAAAAAAAGCCATCCCTGGTGGCTCACCACTGTATTGTTAGGGAACCCACTTTGAAGCTGGCCCAGGCAAAAAAAGTCAGTGGGACTCCAATTAACCACCCAAAAGCCAGAAGTAGAGCTGTGGCTCAACTGGTTGAATGCTAGCCTTGAGGAATAAAAAGTTCAAGGGTAGTATCTAGGTCCTGAGTTTAAGCCCAATGAAAGAGAGAGAAAAACACTAAAACCTTGGAAAAAGACTAAAGTTTACAGAAGCTACTATCCACCTAAGATGGGAAAGGCATTTGAGGAATATAGTCCGTTTTCATGTATGATTATCTTTCACAACCAGAACGCAGAAAATGTGAAAATTTTCCTTCCTAAGAGGTCTTCAAATCTTATAAAGAATTCAAAGTCATGGCCAAATAACCCTAATGGGACCCCAGTTTGCACATATAAGGGGAGTACATTTTTGCGTCACCTCCTTATTGAGTCTTTTGCCATACACATTCCTGTGCACCTGAATATAGTTCAATTGTATTGAATAATAACACCTAAAACAACTGCATGCACCAACTCGACTGGAACAGCACGGCTAAACCTGAAGAGCCATGTGGCAGTGAAGGTGCTCAGTGGTAGAGTGCTTGCAAGCATGAAGCCCTGAGTTTGAATCCTCAGCACCACATAAGCAGAAAAAGCCGGAAGTGGCGCTGTGGCTCAAGTGGTAGAGCACTTTAGCTGAAGAGCTGAGGGGCAGCACCCAGGCCCAGAGTT
>NW_012267224.1:18833403-18859156 GCF_000151885.1 Dipodomys ordii
AGCAGAAAAAGCCGGAAGTGGCGCTGTGGCTCAAGTGGTAGAGCACTTTAGCTGAAGAGCTGAGGGGCAGCACCCAGGCCCAGAGTTCAGGCCCCACAACCAGCCAAAAAATAAATTTAAAAAAATCCTATTGTCATGTTATTCATCCAAATGATACTCCCTCCTCCATTCCGTATTCCAACATTGAGAAACTGCAATGCATCCAGTTACAGGCACTGTAATACTAGCTGGTATCTGAGGACTGAAGTTTGAAGCCAGTCCAGGCAGTAAAGTTTGTGAGAATCTTATCTTTAATTAACCAGCAAAAAGATGAAGTGCTAAATTTGAGCAAAAAAGGCAAGTGAGTACCAGCACCACAAAGACAAATCCCAATAACATTCAAGCCCAAGGAAGTGGCATGGAATTTTCAAATGCAGAAAAACAACATTCAATCCAGAATTTTGAGTCCAGTGCGAAAAACTGTCAAAGATATTGATAAAATAGACATTCTCAGAGGAAACAAAATTTATGAAGCCCTAGCACTGAAAAAAACTAAAACTGAAATGGCATAATAGTTTTACCTGACCTATGTAGTTTCTAGTCTTATTAATCAAATTACATCAATTTTAGTAATACAAAATAATGACCAGAGGAGCTGGGAAGGTGGCTCAGTGGTAGAGCACTTGTCTTGCATGCATGAGGCCCTGGGTTCAATTCCTCTGCACCACATAAGCAGAAAAAAGCCAGAAGTGGTGCTGTGGCTCAAGTGGTAGAGCGCTGGCCTTGAGCTGAAGAATAGCTCAGGGATAGTGTCCAGTCCCAGAGTTCAAGCCCCATGACCAACAAAAAAAAAAGCCAGAAAGAAAAACTTTGTATCAGTAAAGGCACCCATCCCCCCATACTCTCAGCTTAGCCTGCAGTTCTGGAAAGATAACCCTACTTACAGTAAAATATCCAACTGAGCATGGGTGCATTTCTCATTTTGGTTACCTAGAATTCTAGATACATTTAAGTGAGCTCTTATTTTTTAAATTTTTTTTGCTGGTCCTGGGGCCTGAACTCTGGGCCTGGGCGCTGCCCCTCAGCTCTTCAGCTCAAGGCTAGCACTCTACCACTTGAGCCACAGTGCCACTTCCAGCTTTTTCTGCTTATGTGGTGCTGAGGAATCAAACCCAGGGCCTCACGCATGCAAGGCAAGCACTCTACCACCGAGTCACCTTTCCAGCCCCATGTAATCTCATTGTTGTGAACTATTATCAAACTAATACACGCATGTCCATTGTCTGTAATAAAGTATGAATGTATGACCGATTTTACATTCACAGGTTAAGGAATAAGTCAAAGTTTCCCAAATATACATCAGAACTGAGCATCCATTATTTTCATTGTTACTATAAGCCAGATCAGAGTATGTGGATAGAAGTTTAAAGAGTTGGCATTTGATTTCTTCTTAGGATATGTGATTCGAGAAATGAAACAGACAATATACACAGAAATGTCACCGGCTTTGAATGCATCAGCAGAGGATGTGAGTATTCAGGGCTCCACACTTCTATACAATGCTGCATTTCTTGGTTTTATTCGAAACAGTGCATAATTTTTAGCATCTTATGGTAGAATTTTACACTTGTCATTTACACAAATTACAAGGTTCTGCTTCAAGTCTTTAAAAAATTCTAAAAATTCAGCCCATGTGCAGCACAAGAATATGCAAAACTACTTTACATTATACACACTTTTTATCAAAGGAGATACAAAATTCTGGCTTGTAGTTTTAGACAAATACAAGAAGCTTTAAACTAGACACAAAGGGTTAACATTATTCTCAAATATAAGTCTGCACTTTTGTGTTGTTTTCTCTGAGATGTGAATACCAGATTCCTAAGAGATTTTACACTTTCCTTTTCAAAGGCAAATGGACAAGCTCCCTGCAATCCCTGTGTATTTACTTCATTCACTTTACTCTCCTTGACCATAAGGACAAGACACTTGGGTCATTTTACAAAGCAGAAATGGGCCATTTATATAAGTTCCTGCAAGGAAAAACATCCTTTTAATTCCCGCCAAAAATCTAAAAAAACCACAGGCTGATGCAAATGGTTGTTACATTTTGTCTGGTGCGGCTGATCCCTTGGAAGCCTTTTTTCTCTCAACTACTTGTCCGCCATCATAGTACAGTAGGTCATTGACTGTCATACATTTTTTTGTTGGTGACAAACTAGAGGTCCTAAGAATCAAGCTGTGGACTGATGCTGCAAGGACTTTATATATATGCATAGATTATGATTTTCATCAATATTGGAGACAGTATCTTCTATTTTTAAAGGGTTATAAAAAGACAGTAAGGAGGCTTTATTTTGCCCTTTTAAAAGATACTGTTTTCTATCATTGGTATTGATTATCCCCTAAAAGCCTTATTTCTAATGAATATGGATATATATGTATACTTAAAAAGAATTACTCATCTTTCAGTCAGTTCACACTCAACTCTCAATTATCCATGCGAATGTGAGTGACACTGAAAACTCGCATCTTTATTTCCTTGGCCCCACATGAAGTAAGGAAACAGGGTGTGGACTAGAGGACAGTGGGAGTCAGATATAACAATGAACGTGAGAAAGGATGAATTTCAAGCTCCCCTTGTATCAACTCTGCAGGAGCCATGACTATTTTGTAAATTAATGGTCATTAAAAAAAAAATTAACAATCTTGGCCAGGCCCTGGTACCTCACGCCTGTCTGCAATTCTGGCTATTCAGGAGGCTAAGATCTGAGGAAAATGACTCAAAGCCAGCCTGGACATGAAAGTCCATTAGACTCTTATCTCCAGTTAGCCACCAGAAAACCGTGCTGGGGCTCAAAGTGGTAGAGCACTAGCCTTGAGTAAAAAAGACCCAGGGACAAGTGCCCAGGGTCTGAGTTCAAGCCCATGACTAACCCCAAAACAACAGAAAGTCTCTCAAGTATAGTCAGTATTTCATATATGGATAATGCAGAGTTGGTTGTAATCATGTTCTCTGTGATTTCAGCCCTTTCATATTAAAAACTGACAAGAAAGCGTAATATGATAAAAAGATTAAAGACTGCCATATTACATCTAGAAGCATTTATTTTATGCCAAAAAACCCTTAAATATGATTAGGTGTACACAGAAAGTGCACACGTTACCAATGGCAAGAAACATATTATGTGGATTCAATAGCTGTGTATAAGGTAGGTAAAACTGTGGATTCAATAGTTGTGTATAAGGTAGGTAAAACTGAGCCCAGACCAGAAACAGAAACGGACACTTACTTCCCAACAACACATGCTGAAGGCTGACATGACAGCAAAACCTCCAACTTCCTTACAAAGCTGCCAACAGCCAACTATTTGGAAAGAAAAAAAATCTTTTTTTACATCAATAATAAAAATCTGGTGACAAATATTATAAACCAAATGTTGAGCAGTCTTTACTCCTTTAAACTTCCAAATATTCCAACTTAAGAGGAGTAAAAAACCACTTAAAGTGATAGGCTTTATGAAACAATATGTACATTTATTGCAAATTATATTAAACTAAAATGGAGGGGAAATCAAAATATGAACTGTTTGCTACTTGCAAATCAATAATTTTAATTTCTCACTCTGATAAAAATCAGAAAGCAACATTATAAAATTGCCACAACATCACTTTTCATATCAGGGAACTGAAATCTGTACATCTCATTTTTGCAGAAAAGTAGACAGGCAGAAAGAATCATACATAAAATTTTCCAAAAAGGAAAACAAAAGAAATACGTAATCTTTTTTCTTCTAAAAAAATTAATTCAGTAGACTTCAATTTTTTTCTTGGGTAACATGGGAAATCCTGGCTCTAGAATGAATATTCAGTGTCAGTGTAAAGACATCTTGTTGTTATACTTTAAAATAGAAAACGCAGCATGGAAATTAATGGTGTATTATGCATTTAAACTCCAGATATGTAGGAACTGGAACCAAGTGTTAAGCAATTTGCTTAATTATTGACTTTTCATAGGAAAAGTCTGGGGAAAGGGGAAACAGAGTTGCTTTAGCTTCTCTTTCAAGTTTCTGCTGTACATTTCCATCAAAGGACTCTGGTCATGTAAAAAGGAAGTCATAGTTTCAGTTTTCAAGGCAGAAAGTGTTTTGAAGTGAACTCCGTTTTCTGCTCAGAGACGTTTCTGAATCCATGTTTTTGCAGAAGCTGGAATCCGCTTCTGTTTGGCCTTCATTCTCTCCCTTTGCAAGTGATTTTTCTTTTTACCTTGAGAACAGAAGAACACAAAAGTTAGAAAAGATAAAAATGATAGCGTTGGTTTAGCTGGATGCTGGTGACTCACGCCTATAATCCTAGCTACTCAGGAGGCTGAGATCTGAGGATCGTGGTCCAAAGCCAGCCCTAGCAGGAAAGTCCTCGAGATACGTATCTCTAATAAACTACTCAGAAAATGTTGGAAGTAGTACTGTAGCTCAAGTAATAAAGCGCTAGCCTTGAGCACAAAAAAGCTTAGAGACAGCACCTAGGCCCTTAGTTCAGGTCTCATTACTGGGAATAAAACAACAACAAAAAAATGGGTACAAGCCAAACCAAATGCTCAACTAACCTACTATATTGGCTCAATTTTCTTCCCCCCCTAGTTGGGTGCTGGTGGCTTGTGCCTATGATCCTAGCTACTCAAGAGGCTGAGATCTGAGGAGCACAGTTCAAAGCCAGCCCAGGCAGGAAAGTCCATGAGACTCTTATCTCCAATTAACCACCAGAAAACTGGAAGTGGTACTGTGGGGCTCAAGTGGGAGGCCGCTAGCCTTGAGTCGAAGAGCTCAGGGACAGTGCCCAGGCCCAGAGTTCAAGACCTATGACTGACCAAAAAAATAAAATACAAGTAACTTAATGAATATCTAATTAAAAATAACCTCTGATTCTTAAGCTGTGTAGAAAAATATATTTTATATACTAAAAACAAAACCAGACAAACAAAATGCAAAAAGCCGGTGTTAGTGACTTGTACCTATAATTCTAGCTCCTCAGGCTGAGATGTAATGACTGATGTCTGAAGCCAGATCAAGCAAAAGTCTGATAAGACTCTTTAATTGACCAGCAAAAAGATGGAAATGGAAGTGTGGCTGAATTAATTGGAAGAATGCCAGCTTGAGCAAAAAAAAAAACCCAAAAAACAAAAGGCTCTTGGCAAAACCCTCGATGTATACAGGTTAGAGAGAATATAATCTAACGGTGTAGGAGGAGATTCTGGATAGAATGATAAGGACTCCTTTCTCCCCACTGACACTGTCTAGATTTGTTCTCTTCTGTCCTGGGAGGTGCCTATTGGCCAGGTTGGCATTAATTTGGGGCAAGTTGTTACTAGGCCATCTTACTTATACTGTTTCTCCTTTTATTTATTTATTTTTTTGCAGTACTAAGAAACTCAAGGCCTTGCAATGCTAGGCAAGCACTCTTCCACCAGATAAAACTGGAAACTCTACATTTTTGTTTTTTAATAGGCACAGAGGATGGAGCCCAGAACACTGAACATGCCAGGCAAGCACTGTAACATGGAGCCAAACCTGCAGAACCGTAGTCCCTTCCTTTGTTTTATTAGACAAGAAAATAGCTGAAGCTAGCCTCAAATCCTTGATCTGCCTCAGCCTCTCAAGCACTTGGATTATAAGGCATATATTGCGTATCCAAACTTCATCTGTATTATTCATGGAATAAATAACTTAGAGGTACCAAGGTCTGAACTCAAGCCTCCCACTTGTTTTGATTTAGGTGATTTTCCAGATAGGGTCTTGCCTGCCTGGCCTTAAGAGCATGACTCTTCCACCCCTGCTTTGCAGCATAAACGTGCCTAGTCTGCCTACTTGTATGGCTTATTTTCTAGATAAAGTCTTGCTAACTTTTTGCCTGGGATGACATCTATTGTAGTCCCCATGTTTCTGATTCCTACATATATGTGATTATAGGCAAATTTAATCCTGACCAGAATAGTCTTCATACTAATAAAGCTGACTAAAAATATGGAGGAAGAGCGGGGCTCCAATAGCTTACACCCACAATACTAGCTACTCAGGAGACCGAGATCTGAAAACCATGGCTCAAAGTCAGCCTGGGCAGGAGGAGAATACACATGACTCTTATCTCCAATTAACGATCAAAAAGCTGGCAGTGGGGTTGTAGTTCAAATGACAGAGAGCAAGCCTGAGCATAAAACCTCACGAACAGTGTCTAGGCCAGAGTTCAAGCCCCTGGACTGGCCTACTATCACCTCCCCCCGCCCCAATTAAAGGTAGGGAACAGCAGACCACACATCGATTTAAAAAAAACTAACAATAACATGGAACTTTTTTAGTCTCAGGTGATATGTAATACATGTGTGCGAATTAAACTTTTGATTTTCAACTGGGTGCTGGTGGCAATACCTGATCTATAATGCATTTACAATAAAATATTGCATAAATAACCATCTGTCTCTTTTTTTAACTTTTTTATTGTAAAAATACTGTACAGAGGGGTTACAGTTACATGAGCAAGGTAATGAGTACATAAATAACCATCTGTATAAATGAATTTTGTGTTTACATTTGTCTCTTCTCCCCAAGTATCTTTGCTATGTATATGCAAATACTCCAAAATGCAAAAAAAAATTCAAAATTTGACATGCTTCTGGTCCCACACGTTTCAGATAAGAATGTTCAACTTCTGTTTTTATGAAGTTCTAAAACTGTGATATATTTGTTTCTATATGAAACATCGCATTTGCCATTTTAACTCTGTGTGTGTGTGTGTGTGTACACAAACACTAGGGTTTAAAATCAGGACCTAGGCACTATCCCTTAGCTCTTTACCTCATGCCTACAACACCACTTCCAATTTTCTGAGTGGTTTATTGGAGACAGGAGTCTCATGGACTTTCCTGCCCAGGCTGGCTTTTTTTTTTTTTTTTTGGTCGGTCATGGGGCCTGAACTCTGGGCCAGAGCACTGTCCCTCAGCTCTTCTGCTCAAGGTTAGCGCTCTACCACTTGAGCCAAAGCGATACTTCCAGCTTTTTCTGCTTATGTGGTGCTGAGGAATAGAACCCGGGCCTCATGCATGCAAGGCAAACACTCTACCTCTGAGCTACCTTCCTAGCCCCTCCCCCAGGCTGGCTTTGAACTGCAATCCTCAGATCTCAGTCTCCTCTGAGTAGCTAGGTTTACAAGCATGAGCCACTGGGACCAGCTTACCTTAGCTTTTTTCCCCAAGGATGGCACTCTATCTCTTGAGCCACAGGTCTACTTCTGGTTTTTTAGTGGTTAACTGGAGATAAAAGTCTCAAAACCTTTTTCACTCTTTCCTTCAGGGTCATCACTAACCTTTCTATGTCTATGAACTTAATTGTTCTAGGTACCTCATAAATATTAAACCATATAATAGCTCTCATTTGGTTCTGGCTTATTTTACTTTGTAGCCAGGCTTGCCTTGAGGTCATGATCAACCTATCTCTGCAGCCCAAATGCTGGGATTATAGGTGTAAGTCATCCTATGAAGCCAATTTTTGTATGTTTAGTATATCAATCTGTTCAAATAAATGTTTTCTGTTTTCTTTTTCTGGTCAGTTGTGGGGCTTGAACTCAGGGTCTGGGTGCTATCCCTGAGCTCTTTTGCTCTAGGCCAGAGCTCTACCATTTTGTACCACAGCCCCAATTCAAGTTTTCTGGTGTTTAATTAGAGACTCGAGTCTCACAGACTTCCCTGCTTGGGCTGGCTTTGAACCATAATCCTTAGATCTCAGCCTTCTGAGTATAGTATAGGATTACAAGCATGAGGATCCAGTGCCTGCCTGTTTTCTATTTTCTAATAGAGTGGATAAGCTTCTTCTTCTTTTTTGGGGGGTCCAGTTGTGGGGCCTGAACTCTGGGCCTGGGTGCTGTCCCTCAGCTCTTCAGCTCAAGGCTAGCGCTCTACCACTTGAGCCACAGCACCACTTCCGGTTTTTTTCCTTTTGCTTATGTGGTACTGAGGAATCGAACCCAGGGCCTCATGCATGCAAGGCAAGCACTCTATCACTGAGCCACCTTCCCAGCCCATGGATAAGCTTCTGAACTCACATGATGTGCAACACTTCAATCACTAAGTATTTGTTAAGAGAATAAGAACAAAGCCACCAGACCCAGATCCATTCAATTCTTAGCACTGGTCAAAGATGAGTACCATGAGGTTGTTTTATAACAAGTGAATGAGAATTAACTTAGAGAGCCATTTACCTCCACATATTTCATTACTATCTTTTCTATCAGTTTGTATCCAAAATGAAGCATTTATATTATAAACACCCCCACGTAACCTTTTAAGACAGCTAACATTCTCCTTGCTAACAGAAATATAAAAAATATCATATAATTAAAAAACTGTATCATAATAAAAATTATCTAAAGAAGTCCAAATCAGTGCCTCTTAGAAGTGTAGATTATGAATGATAACTAAATGCTGTTTTTACTCTAACGGTATTTTGGGGGGAAATGACAATGCTAAATTCTAAGTTCAGGAAGACTAGTGTGCATTACCTCTGTAGGTCAATTTGTCTCTCTGTTGGTGTTGCCTTTTTGGCCACATCTTGCAGCTTGGGCACTTTGGCATTTCCTGCTTCCCCAGGACTGTCGTGAGTGATAATAATTCTTTTCCTTCCCTTGCTAATGGGTTTGCTTATATCATCGTTTTTGGTTACATTGCCCTGAGATTCAGACTTGGGTCGGCGTCCTCTCCTGGGTTTGGAAGGGGCAGGAGCTCCCGATTCATCTACTTTTTCATCTGATTTTTGTTGGACATTTTCTGTGCCGGCTGCTGTTACTGTTTTTTTCTTTCCTCGGTCACCACTGATGTTGCCTGGGGTAGCTTGATCAGAATTGATTTCCTAAAAGAGTACAAACACAACTATAAATACAAACATTTTAACATCAATAATATGCTAAAAAAAAAAAAGAATTCTGAAACTATTTAAAAAGAGTTACTATTCCTGGGTTTATATCCTGTTGGAAAAGGAAATTCTAAAGACAAGACACTCACAACAAAACAACCAACATTTTTCCTATTTTCAGTGCCCAAGGTAAGCATTCTAACCCTGTCACAGAGCAGCACTCAAGTGGTATAAAACCTGGAGTAGCCAGGTGCTGGGGGCTCACACCTGTAATCCTAGCTATTCAGGGGGCTGAGATCTGAGGATGGTAGTTCAAAGCCAGCCAGGACAGGAAAAGCCATGAGACTCTTATCTCCAGTAAACCCCAGAAAACCAGAAGTGGTGCTGTGGCTCAAGCGGTATAATGCTAGCCTTAAGCTGAAGAGCAGAGGGACAGAGTGCAGGCTGAGTTCAAGCCCCACAACTGACAAAAAAAAGAAAAAAGAAAAAAACCTGGAGTAGGAATAGTTCATTAAACATTCTGGCTAGTATGTATGCAGGTGTTGGGCGCAGACTGGGCCGGTGTGCTGTGGCATGGCGTGGCGTGGCCTGGAGCTTAGGATCCTCTGCTGCCTCCCTAACACTGGTAGTAGAGGCCTTCTCAAGCATAGCTTTTTTTTTTTTTTTTTTGCCAGTCCTGGGGCCTTAACTCAGAGCCTGGGAGCTGTCCCTGAGCTTCTGCTCAAGGCTAGCACTCTATCACCACTACGTGACTTCTGGATTTTTGTTTATGTGGTACTGAGGAAGCAAACCCAGGGCTTCATGCATGTGAGGCAAGCACTCTAGCACTAAGCCACATTCTCAGCTCAAACCTAACCATTTTTTAAAGTAAAAACAAAGCCAGACTTTATATAGCTTGCACAGTGGCTTATACGTGTATTTCTAGCTCTTTAGGAAGCCGAGATCTCAGGATCATGGTGAAACCAGTGTGGCAGGAAAGGCAGAGAGACTCCTATTTTTAAATAACAAGCAAAAACAAGCTGAAAGTAGACTGTGGTTCAATCAAAGTGGTAGAGCACCAGTTGGGGGCAAAAAGAAGCACAGGGATAATGCCTAAGCCCTGAATCCAACCCAGAACAAGCAAAAAACCAAACCAAAATCAAAACACACGCAAATAAGCCAGCCAAACACAGGTAGACAATGCCTGTAATCCTAGCTACTGAAGATTCTTAGCTCTGTGGACTGCAGTTTAAAGTCAGGTGGGACAGGAAAGAGGGTCAGATGGCCATCTCCAATTCCCCATCCAGCAGCCTCAAGTAGAGCTGTACCACGAGTGGGAGGGTGCTAGCTGAGCAAAAAAAGCTAAAGTTCAGCACCCAGACCCTGAGTTCAAGCCCTAGTAGTGAGGATGCACGCATGCACACGCGCTCACACACACACACACACACACGCTCTCTCTCTCTCTCACACACACACACACGCACGCACACATGTTAAAGTAAATAAGCCCAATGTTTTTTAAGTACAAAAGCTAAAAGTCAAAGAAGGAGGCATCCAAGGAATGAAAATAAAATTCGGAGAAAGCATCCATTTATAACTGGTTGAGTGCTTCTTTAATTAAAAATATTCTTGGGTGCCAGTGGCTCACGCCTGTAATCCTAGCTATTCAGGAGGCTGAGAGCTGAGAATCGCAGTTTAAAGCCAGCCCGGGCAGGAAAGACTGTGAAATACTTATTTCCAATTAACAACCAGAAAACTGGAAGTGGCACTGTGACTCAAAAGATAGAGCGCTTGCTGTAAGCTGAAGAGCTGAGGGACAGTGCCCAGGCCAGAGTTCAAGCCCCACGACTGACCAAAAAAATAAATAAAAATTCCTTTACCAATATTAAAACAGTATCTTGTTTTGTGAAAAGTGAAACTGACAAGAGAACAAAATATCTGAAAAAGAATCACAACAGTCAAATGAAAATGAAAATAATTAGAATATCTGCTACAATATTTGAGCCTGAAAAAACTCCAAAGAACTGTAAAATGTGCTGGTTGTTGTGTGTGTAGTGAAGAACTCCTTTTTATAACCTATTTATAAAGGTTACAATGATTCAGGAACATCAATATGAAACAATCTAAAATCAGTACTATATATATATTCCTTGACTCTGCATTTCACTGAGTAAATAAAGCAAATCAAAGTAAATGCACCAGTTCTTATGTGTTTAGGCAGAGAAAGGTCATATATAGGAAAAACCATTAAAAATAACATGGCCAGGGCTGGGAAGGTGGCTCAGAGGTAGAGTACTTGCCTTGCATGCATGAAGCCCTGGGTTTGATTCCTCAGCACCACAAATGCAGAAAAAAAAAGCCGGAAGTGGCACTGTGGTTCAACTGGTAGAGCACTAGCCTTGAGGTGAAGAGCTGAGGGACAGTGCCCAGGCCCAGAGTTCAGGCCCATGACTGGACCCAAAAACAAAAACAACCAAAAATAACATGGCCAGGCATCATGACACAAGCTTTTAATTTCATTCATTGGCATCCAGAGGAAGGAGAATTACAAGTTCAAGGCCAGCTTTAGTTACAAAGAAAACCCATACTCCGTGTCTTATTTGCATATATCCATATGTAAAAGGAGCTCACATAAAAGTCCTATGAAGAGGAAACCAGTTTTCGTACTAAAACTGGGAGAGAGGAAGGGAAGTGTGACATAATTTAAAATGAAATGTATTCATGAACCTGACTTATGTAATTGTAACCTCTCTGTACATCAGCCTTAGAATAATAAAAAGAAAAAAAGAACACTGGCAATATGGCTCTCCTAAATCTTAGTTGTTTGCAGGTGTGTGTATACACGTATGCATGTGTGTGTTTCTGTATGCATGCATGTGCACATGCTGGTGTATGAGGATGTTCTAGGGCTGAACTCAGAACTCTGAGCATTTTTTGCTCAAGGTTGGTGTTTCTCCACTTGAGCTACAAGTTATCTTCTGACTTTCTGCTGGTTACCTGGAGAGAAGAGTCTTTGGGATTGTCTGCCTGGCTGGCTTAAAGATCTCAACCCCTGCTCAGGCCCAGAGTTCAAGCCCCACAACTGACCAAAAAAAAACAACAACCCCCAAAAACAAAAAACTAGAACAAAACAAAAACAAAAAAGATCTCAGCCACGTGAGTACTGTTTCAAGGTGTTGAGCCAGGCAGTGTGGAGAAGCAGACCATTATGGTCTGTGTATGTGTTCACAAAGGTATAATCATTTTAGAAGAGCAGAAACAGCATAAACACATGTATAAAATTTTATTTAACTGCTGCCAGTCACTTTCTTACCACCATACAGGGTAAAAATATAAACTATAAAATATATAGGGAAAAAATCTACTAAGGAAAAATTCACTTGTTAAAATTTAAAAGCCTCTGCCTAAGATTTGGGTGTGCAAGGGTATGGATTTGAACATTAGCACTGCAAATGAATGAATATTTACCTTATTCTTAACAGGGTCAATATTCTTTACAGGAGCGACAGAAATAATTCTCACAGGGTTTTCCTCATTCTCACTAACTCCGGTTTCTGCTGCCTCTGAACTCTGCTCCCTGGTAATTGATAACAAACACACACACAAAACAAGGCTTCTTCATCTCATGACACCAACATCAAGTTTACTCTTTAAAGTCTGCCAAGAAGGAATGTTGAAACAATGCAAATGGTACAATGACAAAGGTTCAGATCTGTGCTCATTACACCATGCTAAGTAGCTCTTCCATTTAACATCAATAATGTAAGATATTGCTTAAAATTGCCTGACAAAAGAACTGTCAAGAAACACACACACAACTATTCTAATCCTCATCGCTTGGGGATAGGAGATCAGAGTATGGCATAGTAATTTCCAGTGTTCTTAATGTTCTTCACAGTAGGGGTTACCTCAGAAAAGGCCACTCAGGAGTTATGTGAACACTCTTTAATAAATCACAACTGTTCTATATTAATTTACTTTGCACTATAGAATTCTGTGGGAAAAAATTCCTTTTAAACATTACTTAGTTTATGCTTAAAATTGGATGGTTAAGCATCAGTGGCTCATGCCTATATAATCCTAGCTACTCAGGAGGCTGAGATCTGAGTATCCTGGTTCAAAGCCAGCTGGGGCAGAAAAGTCCCTGTGAAATTCATCTCCAATTAACCACTCAAAAACCAAAAGTGGCATTGTGGTTCAAGTGGTAGAGCGCTAAGCCTTGAGCACGAAGAGCTTGGTTCAAGGACAGTGCACAGGCCTTGAGTTCAAGCCCCATAACCAAGCCACAAAGAAAAAGGAAAAGAATGATATCTCCAAAACTGCACTATTTAAAATGGTTCATTAAAAAAAAAAAAAAAAAGGTGGTGCTGGGCCTTGCTGGTTCACACTTGTAATCTTAGCTGCTCAGGACACTGAAGTCTGAGGATTGAGGTTCAAAGCCAGCCCAGGAAAGAAAGTCCATGAGACTCATCCACTGGAAGTGGCACTGTTGCTGAAAGTGGTAGAGAGCTAGCATGCAGCAGAAAAGCTCAGTGACAGTGCTGAGGCCCTGAGTTCGAGCCCCAGGACTGCCAAAACTGGAACAAGAGGGTATTTCAGGGCAGGCCTACTGCAGTCAGCAGGGGGGACAAGTGTACCAGGTCCCCAGCATCAGGGTGAGACTGTATCATAAAACACACACACACAAAACCTTCCGTTTTGATTTTTAATAGTAAACTCAGTGGAAACTATTTATCTGTTAATATAGTCAACACAACATGCTAAATAATCACGGAAGACTTGGGACCTCACTCACTGGTACTTTCCTACCACGCATGATGACAGATGTTTGATCCTCAACACTGACCAAAAAAATTACCTCATAATTTGAGTTAAAAACTTGGGTTTCAAATTATTTAAAAGTTATAATCTTAGCACCAAGGCCTCACGCCTGTAATCCTAGCTACTCAGGAGGCTGAGATCTGAGGATCATGGTTCAAAGCCAGCCAGAGAAAAGTCCATGACACTCTCATGTCCAATTAACCAGCAAAAAAAGCTGCAAGTGGAGGTGTGCCCCCAGAGGTAGAGCACTAGCCTCAAGCAAAAAGCTCAGGAACAGTATCTGGGCCCCAAGCCAGGCACCAAACCCCAACAGGCACCAAAAAAAAAAAAAGAAAAAAAAGTTTTATTTTCCATGGTATTTCTATATGTTGAATTTTGTTATATAAACAGTATAAATATTTGTCAATATTAGTTACATTACAAATTCCTATTTTTTCTGGTTACTTTTTACACACAGGAAACCTTTCCATTTCAAACTGTATAGTACGATACTGACTCTCATAATAAAAACACTAAAACTCAACAGCATGACTTTTGTACCACTTCTTAAGCCATGACTCCATTTTGTAATATGCTTGAGGAATAAGTCAACAAGTGAGGAAGAAAAGAAAATCAACTTAAGAAAAAAACTTGCCTTGAACGATTTCCGGGTGAAGGATTCATTTCTGAGTTTACATTAATGTTGCTTCCAGTCTCAGTCCCAGCACTTCTAACATAAGGCTTCCTTCCGGTTGCAGATAAAGGTTTATTTACTGTACCAAGTACTCCAGTTGGCTTTGGCTGAAAATCACACACACACACACACACACACACACACACACACACACAAAAGCACACACGCGCACGCACACGGTATTTTATATGTTAGTGAAAGAACCACATGAAAATAGGAGATCTTTGTTGGCGTAAGTCAAAGGATTGTTATCAATTCTGTAGAAATGTATTTGGCTGCCCAAATAAGGTTAAAATCATTAACATTTCCTCTACTTAACAATAACAAGGGAGCACTATTAGCCCTTATTTCCTAAAAAAGTGGCCCTTCAAACATACTGATATACATAGTAAAATGTGTTTAAACAGACCCACTAACTTATAATAATACTACTTAAAAATTATATTACTTTTTTGACCTTTTAGGTTTCAATCACATTCAATATTTGAAAAAAAATTACTAATTCAATTAAAAAAACAGCTTCTGTATTTTACCCACCTTTTTCTTTTAACTCTTTTTCTTAGAAAATCTGTTTTGTGAATTGTAAATAAATTTCAAGCTAGAAACTCTGAAGAGAACACATGAAAAGGTGGCCATTGGGTAGAAGTTAACATCAGATAAAGGCATTAAAACAGATGATATTCAAATCCAGAATTAATAACTGTTTGTTTAAAAAAAAAAGTACATAGAATCCCCAGAATGCCAAGTATATAATACCTTTCCAGTTAACAGAAGTACTCTTGTCTCTTCTGAAATGTAACTCTTGTCATTACAGAAGTCCTATTAGAAACAAAAATGGAATACATATTTTTATTCTCTAAATGTGGCTTTTGAGCCACTGAACCTTGCAACTGTTATATTTGTACTAATATATATATATATATATATATCAAGTAAATATCTATGCAAATGTAGGAAGTCTCTCCAACTGCATATGCGTGTTACTGGAGATTCAGCCCGTGACCTTACCTTTACTAGGCTAAGGGCCTTACCACTGAGTGGAATTTTAAATAAAGTATACTGTTTTCGATATGTTTTAATGCAAAAAGACACAACACCAATATGTTCATTAAGTCATTTTCACCTTGACTATATTATAAATTTTACTCTCAGGATTGCAGGGGTGGCTCAGATGATCAAGTGCCAGCCAATGAGCGAATGCGCCAATACAGGGTTTGAGTCCTGATCTTAGACAAAAATAAATTTTAGTCTGGGACTCAATGAGTTAGTTGCCAAAATGGCACTATGCATTAATAGGCATTTAATATTTATTAAGGAAATTCACACCAAATTTCAAAAGAATTATTGTTAAAAAAGGATTTGTCATCTTAATTAAAAATATTTTTAGTTGGGCGCCAATGGCTTATGCTTGTAATCCTAGTTACTCAGGAGGCTGATATCTGAGGGTAGTGATTCAAAACTAGCCTGGGCAAGAAAGTCCTTGAGACACTTATCTCCAATTAACCACCAGAAAACTGAAAGTGGTGCTGTGGCTTGAAGTGGTAGGGTGCTAGCCTTGAGCAGAAGAGCTCAGGGACAGTGCTCACACCCAGTGCAAGCTCTATGACCGAAGACAAAAAAAAAAAAAGAGGAAATACACACACATATATAAAATATGTAATATATTTTACACACATATATATATTTTGAACTGTATGCAATCATCTATACCTCTCACTCCAGAGTAAATTCCATGCCACTTAAGTTACAGAGTCGTTATCTCCAAAACAAGAGCAATTGTTTCTAAGAAGTATATATAGACCATCATAAAGGTAAATATACCACCAAAATGTGTAATAGTGGCTTATACTTCTAATACTAGCTTTTTTTTGGGGGGGGAAGGGGGAGTCAATCATGGGGCTTGAACTTGGGGCATAGGTGCTGTCTCTGAGCTCTTTTTTGCTCAAGGATGGTGCTCTATCACTGAGCGACAACACCACTTCTGTCTTTCTAGTGGTTAATTGGAAATTAACTGCCGTTCATGTCCAGGCTGACTTTGAACTATGATACTGAGATCTCCTGAATAGTTAGGATTACAGGCGTGAACCACCAGCACCCATCAACCCCAGTTATTTTGAAGGAGCAGACAGAAGAAGGATTACAGTTGCAGGCAAAAAGTTAGCAAGACACCATTATGTCATCAACAAGCTAGGTGTGTAATCCTAGATACTTCCAGAGGCACGCAGGAGAATGGTAGTCCAACTCAGCTCAGGCGAAAATGTAAGATTCTAGCTGAAAAGTAACTGAAGTGAAAATGGCTGAGGGCATAGCTCAAGTGGTAGAACACCTAACTAACAAGTGCAAGGAAATGATTTCAAAATCTAGTACTGCTGTAATTTTTTCCATTTATTAATTTATTTCATACTAGTGGTATAGGAGAAACCAATTTAAGTGTGCATATGAAGAGTTCACACTCTTACAATGTGTGAGACACAATGAGATATCCTTTGCTTTGTTTTCTTTTTGACACAGGAGCCTCACTACGTATGTGTACCTTAGGTGTACTCAAACATGATTTGTTGTCACAGTCTCCAAAGGGCTAAGATTAGAAATATGGGCGTGGACGTGTGGCTCAATTAATAGTGCCAGCCTTGAGCTAAAGACAAGCAAGAAGCCAGGCACTTGTGGCTCAAACCTGTAATCCTAGCTATTCAGGAGGTTAAGATCTAAGGATCGACATTCAAAACCTGCTCAGGCAGGAAAGGCCATGAGACACTTATCTCCAATTAACCGTGAAAAAAGCAGAAGTGGTGCTGTGGCTCAAAGTAGTAGAGCACTAGCCACTAGCCTTGAGCAAAAGAGCATAGGGATAGCACCCTGGCCCTGAGTTCAAGCCCTACAACTGACCAAAAAAAAAAAAAAAAGCAAGAGCACAAGCCCTGAGTTCAAGCTCCAGTACTAGTATGCATGTATGCACATGCACACATGTGCGCGAGTGCGCACACACACACACACACACACACTAAAACAAAAATAAGGGGCTGGGAAGATGGCTCAGTGGTAGAGCCCTTGCCCTACAAGCCAGAGGCCCTGGGTTTGATTCCTTAGCACCACATAAGCAAAAAGAAAAAAGCCGGGAAGTGGCGCTGTGGCTCAAGTGGTAGAGCGCTAGCCTTGAGCTGAAGAGCTGAGGGACAGCGCCCAGGCCCAGAGTTCAGGCCCCATGACTGGACCCAAATAAAATAAAATAAAATAAAATAATAAATGTTACAAAGCCTGGATAACCAAGTTTAGTCACTTAACTCATGAAGAAATATAGACTCACACTATCTTATAAGCCTGGTATTCTAGTGACTGGTATTCTAGTGATTGAGTTTATAACATATAAAAAACAACATATTAGGAATAGCAATAACAAAAACACCAAGAAAGTGGTATGGTGAGAAAAAGAAAAAACTTATCCTCCAACATTTTAAGTTACAGATAATAAAAGAATCCACGCTCTTAGAAACTATTTATGTTCTTGCCGGTGTTACTGTGGTAGCTGGGCTGGAACGCAGGGCACAGGGTCGGGCAAGCTCTCACCATGAGTTGCATCCATCACCTGGCTGCTATGAATATGCTATGTGGGCATTATTCCAGTCAGGGTAAACCTAAATTCAAGAGTTCACTTAATATTTGTAAGACCACATCAATGTGGTAGAAAAATAAGTAGGAAAAAAATACCTTTCACAGATGGGAGGGGAAAACTGGGGGAAAGTAAAGGAAGGGGTGACATTGTCCAAGAGAGAAATGTACACATTACCCGAACTGTGAAATAGTAACTCCTCTGTACAACACCTTAATAATAACAATACAATTATATATCTTTTGAAAAATTACCTTTTCAGGTTGTGTAAAAAATTTCATTGGAAGGACTGGTTCTTTTGGTGAATCTGCATTGCACAAAGCACTTTTACTGTTTATAACACAGAGAGCCACATCACATACTGTATAAAGTTTCTAGAAAGAAAAAAGGAAATCACTTTATATCTAAAACTTACATGATTGAAATAATCATGATGACTAATTCCACAAAATATATAAAGAAGATACAGGACCACTTACTCTTCAAACATTTCCTATTTCTGTTCACCATTGCTTCATCTTAGTAATTGAACACGAACGTCCAGTATGCGTGAGAAATAACAATCAACCCAACAAGGTACCCACTAGTACTCTTACTAGATGGAACACCTAAGACAGCACCATTAATTTTGTCAGGTCTTATTCTCCTGCATTGGTGAAGTTTCCACTGTGGTGCTAGGAATCAAACTAAGGGTCTTGTGCATGGTAGGAAAAACTTTTTTTTTGTCGGTTTGTGGGGCTTGAACTTTGGGCTTTGGTATTGTCCCTGAGCTCTTCAGCTCAAAACAAGTGCTCTACCGCTTGAGCCACAGCCCCACTTCCAGTTTTCTGGTAGTTAATTGGAGATGAGACTCATGGCCTTTCCTGCCCGGCTAAATCCTTTACACTATTTTCTCCAGCCATACCTTTTCTAAAGACTAAGACAACAAAATTCATGTGATGAAATATAACAAAAATAGGCTATGTTTATTTTTAGAAACATTTTATAATTCCCAGGAAAAATAGTGGTCAGTATGTTTTTCTATATTAATGTCTTAGTATCTATTTTCTTAACATTATCTTACTTCATTTGTTTTGGATTCATCTGGAGATTGAGCATCTCTGGTTAACTTGATGTTCTCTGCCATCTTCTTCATAAATGCATGGCTATTGTTTTCATTCTTTGTCATTAAAACTTCAAGCATGAACCATAGGCACCTAAATGGTAAACATATTAAATATACTAAAGTGAGGTGATTTTGCTTAAGGAAATAAGTATAAGAAAATTCTTTTATGTGAATATGTAAGATAAATGCTAAATATAATTCCATAAAAGACTGCTATAGGAAAACTAGAAAACTGAAGAAACTAAAGAACAGCAGAAAATGCAAAGACCTCTTTCCAAGCTCATGGATTAGCAGAATTGGTATCATGAAAATAGCCATACTGGAACTCACGTAGTTCCAACCAATGTTTTTGTCAGTTCTGGGGCTTGAGCTTTTCTGCTCAAAGCTAGAACTCTACCACTTAGAGCCACATCTCCACTTCTGGTTTTCTGGTGGTAAACTGGAGCTAAGAGTCTCACTTTCCTGTCTGAGATGGCTTTGAATCTTGATCCTTAGATTTCAGACTCCTGAGTAGCTAGGATTACAGGTTTGAGCCACCAAAATCCACCTACCAACTAATTTCTGACAAATGACCAACAAACACTAGGGGGAAAAAGAGAGCCTTGTCAATATATGTTGCTAGGAAAACTGGGTACCCACTTGATCAACTCCAATTGGTTCAAAGAGCTCAAACTGAGGCATAAAAATTAAAATCTACTATAGGAAAACAGAAAGTTATAGGATCACTCCTATAATCCTAGCTTCTCATGAGAATGAAATCTGAAGATGCCTATTAGAAGCCAACTTGAGTAGGAAAATCCATGCAACATGTCCAATTAACCACCAAAAAGCCTGAAGTGGAGCTGTGGCTCAAGTGGTAAAGCATTAACCTTGAGCAAAAAAGTTCAGGTATAGTGTCCAGGCCTTGAGTTCAAGCCCTAGGACAAACACATACACACTCTGTCTCTCATCCAATTAATCACTATGCACGTGAACTGAACACAAAGCTTTAAGAAATACACAAATGGCTGATACATAAAGAAATCCTTAGACATAAAATGCAAATCAAAATTACATTAAGATTCCATCTCACCCTAGTCAGAATGGCATCCGTCACAAAAAGCAACACAGGCAAAGACATGGGTACACACATAATCCTCATTCACTGCTGGTAGGAATGTACTCAAGCACTAAGGAAATTAAACTCCTCGAAAGACTAAAAGTAGACTTAGCAGGAAAGTCCGTGAGACTCTTATCTCCAGTAAACCACTAGAAAACTGGAAGTGGTGCTGTGGCTCAAGAGATAGAGTGCTCGCCTTGAGCTGAAGAACTGAGGGACAGTGCCCAGGCTCAGAGTTCTAGCCCCACGATCAACAACAACAACAAAAGAAGTAATAATTTTCAGGAAAATGGATGCAATTTGAGGACACCATACTGAGAAAGACAAGCCATAATAAAGAAAATCTGAACTCAGGATCTTGCATTCTTCTTCAGCTCTTTTGACTCATCCAGTTATCTTTTTGTTTGTTAGAGAATCTTTGGACTCTTTTGCACAGACTGGCTGCCCACAGTTCTCAGCTCTTAGCCTCCTAAATTGTTGGGATTATAGGCATGAGGCACCAGTGCCCAGCCTTGGATATGGATTCTTATATAGGGCACAAAAGCTATTAAGAGAATTCAACTAGGCTTCAGTAAAATTTAAAGCTCTTATTTATTAAAGGATACCATCTAGAAGAGGTTAAATCATATATCTCACAAGAAATATCTCAATATATAAATAATTCCTATAGCTCAATAATAGAATAATTCAATCAAGATATAGGCAAACCAGGCATGCATATTACACATGTAGTTTCAGCTACTTGGGAAGTTAAGCCATGAGTGTTTCAGCATAGGAATTCAAGACTAGCATCTGGGCAACATAGATCTGGGTTATACAGACACAACGTGGCACTGCATTTATAGATCTATGAGAGAAAAACCTAAACATTATTTTCTACTCAATTACACATTTTAAAATATCAAAACAAAATTTTATTTGGCACAAGTTCAAAAATACTAATAGAGAGGCAAGGGAAAGATGAGAGATTTTGACTCTGAAAGAGCCAAATAATACATGAAATACTATGTTCTGAAGAGAGAATCTGGATGAACACTGGGAATCACAAAAAAGGTATAAGCACAGAGAAAAAGAAGAGAGAAAATAGCAGCCAACAGTTCCAAGCCTGTCCTGGCTCCCTGGGAGACAGAAGGGAGCCTGAAGATAGCATCAAAATGTACAGCGATAGGAAATTCTAGAATAGCCACATTTAGAAGACTGAAACTAAATCCCTACACCTTGTCTTACACTGCAATCTATTTCAAGTGGCTAGAAGATCTAAAATTCTGAAATTACTATGGTAAAACAACTGGAAACAAAAGCATAGGCAATGACTTTTGAGTAGACAAATGGAATTGCATCAAATTTAAAATTTACACACAACAAAAGAAATCACTACTAGAATCAGAAACCTACCCAGAGAATGAGAGAAAACTTTTGTCTGTTCAATGGATAAAGAATTCGTATTCTATGTGTATATGACTTTAAGCATCACTATCCCACAACACTGTGAAATTTGGGAAATTTATGTAATCACTTAATCACAATAAAGAATTTTTAAAAAAGAATTAGTATTATACATATACAAAGAGCTTATAAGTTAATCACAAGAACAAATAATTCCAGTAATAAATAGGAAAATGAGTTGAATGGTTCTCTCAAGTAGCACTATAAATAACAGCAATCAATATATGTAGAAATGTGCAGTACCATTAGCTATAAAGGAGCTTTCCATCTCATTCCAGTGAGAATGGTAGCTATCAAGAAAACAACAAATGGGCTGGGTATGTGGCTTATTGGTAGAGTGCTTGCCTAGCATGCATGAAGTCCAGGGTTTGATTCCTCAGTAGCACAAAAAGCCTGAAGTGGCAATGTAGCTCAAGTGGTAGAGCTAGTCTTGAGCTAAAGAATCAGGGACAATGCCCAGGCCCTGAGTTCAATCCCCAGAAGGAGGAGAGGAGGGGAGGGAACAACAAATGGAAGTAGAACTGTAGGGGGAAAGGAGCCCTCAGGCACTGCTGTTAAGAATGTAAAGTAGTATAACCACTATTGAAAACCATGTAGGGGTTCTTAATAAAACTAAAACACCACTCGGGTATATAACCAGTGCTATCAAAGTATTATTTGTGATAGCCAAGGTATGATAACCAGCATATGGTACTCAATGACCAAATAAAGAACACAATGGTGTGACAAAGAATAACACATCATTTGAAGGAAAATGGATGGAACAGCAGATTACTGTGTTGGACAGATATTACAACTTCAAAAATACAGTACTGCATTTTTTACTTGTCTGTGGAATTTAAACCCATATTGTTGTTAATGAGGGGTATGAATATAAAAGGGGCAAGTTGGTGGAGTGGGGGGGAGTAAGAGGGAAAAGAGGAGCAAGCACTGGGAAGTGAAGATGATTGAAGTTATGTCACACATACACAAATAAATTACCATTTGAATAGGAGGGAGAGAAGTGCTAAGGGAACATGATGAATTTGTTTGAAGCACACTGTGTAAGTCCACTGAATTATCACAATGAAACAATCTATTGCTAATGTATGCAATTAAAATTTTTGCTAGGCTTGGCAGTGGGCTCAGTGGTAGAGTACCTGCCTCACATGCATGAGGCCCTGGGTTCCATTCCTCAGCACCATATAAACAGAAAAAGCCGAAGTGGTACTGTGGCTCAAGTGGTAGAGAGCTAGCTAGCCTTGAGCTGAAGAGCTGAGGGGCAGCACCCAAGCCCAGAATTCAAGCCCCATGACTGAAAAACAAAAATAGTTTTTCCTTCTGATACATCATTAAACTATGCTATGGAAAACATTATTTAAAATAAATGGTAACTGAAAAGTAAATGTTTAAAAATGAAAAGTGCGGGGCTGGGAAGGTGGCTCAGTGGTAGAGCGCTTGCCTTGCATGCATGAGGCCCTGGGTTCGATTCCTCAGCACCACATAAGCAAAAAGAAAAAAGCTGGAAGTGGCGCTGTGGCTCAAGTGGTAGAGTGCTAGCCTTGAGCTGAAGAGCTGAGGGACAGTGCCCAGGCCCAGAGTTCAAGCCCCACGACCGGACCCCCAAAAAAATAAAAAAATAGAAATAAAAAAGTGCTGCATGTGGAAGTGGCACTGTAGCTCAAGTGGTAGAGTGCTCGCCTTGAGCTGAAGAGCTGAGGGACAGCGCTCAGGATCAGAGTTCAAGCCCCACTACCTACCAAAAAAAAAGAAAGAAAAAAGTGCTGCATGTAAGACCAAACAAAATTAAGGACAAAATGATACGTGCCATTAATTTCAATTCTAACTCTAAAGACTCCGTGTAATTCAGTATTTTTCTTATAACAAAGCTTTTTTTTTGAACTCTGGGCTTGGGTGCTGTCCCTCAGCTCTTCAGCTCATGGCTCTACCACTTGAACCACAGCATCACTTCTGGCTTTTACTGCTTATGTGGTGCTGAAGAATCGAACCCAGGGCTTCATGCATGCGAGGCAAGCACTCTACCACTGAGCCACCTTCCCAACCCCAAGCTGAACTCTGGGCTTGGCCGCTGTCCCTCAGCTCTTCAGCTCAAGGTGAGCACTCTACCAATTGAGCTACAGGGCCACTTCCTAAAAAAATTTATTTACATGGTACCGTGGAATTGAACCCAGGGCCTCATGCATGCTTGGAAAGCATTCTACCACCATGCCACAATCCCAACCCTCAGATGAAATTTAACAATGTAGTTTCAGAAAGTATTTACTTAGGGCTGGAGCTGCAGCTCAACTGTCAAGAATTCTTGTCAAGCAAGGCCCTTAGTTTAGATCACATTATGGGCACCAGTGGCTCACATCTCTCAACATAGTTACTCAACATAGTTACTCAAGAAGCAGAGATTAGAAGATCATGGGGTGAGGCCAACACAAGCAAAAAGTTAATGCTATGTCCATCTCCACTAACAGCAAGATAATTTGGTGTGTATCTGTTATTCCAGCTACAACGAGATTAGGAGGATTGTGTCCAGGTAAATCCAAGAGTTCACAAAAGACCTCACATCAACAGAAAAAGCTGATTGGGGTAGCACACCTGTTATTTCAGATATAGCAAGTAACATAAATAAGCACAAGGATTGCAATTTAGGTAGGTGGATACAAAAGGTCAGATCTTATCTCAAAAATAACCAGAGCAAAACCTGGCATCAACAGTTCATCCTATTATCTTAAGGAGCTAAGACTTACAGGATCACAGAAGCCAGTTAGAACAGAGTCTGTAAGACTCCATCTTCGATTAAACAGCAAAATGTTGGACTGGAGGGATTGCTTAAGTGGCAGACATGAGCAAGAATGTCAACCTAGAACATGATGCCCTGAGTTCAAGTTCCAGTACTGACAAAGGAAAAAAGTTCAAGAAAGAGCTGGAGATGTGGCTCAAGCAGTGGAGTGGCTTTCTAAAAGGGTAAAGATCTGAGATCAACCCACAGTAATTCCAAACAACAAGAAAAGGGAAACTTGCAAATCAGTTAAATCCAAACTTTTCTTTTGGGGGTGGGGAGGAGAAAAGGGGAGGCATTGTTGGTCAGGGGGTTTGAACTCAAGGCCTGGGCACTATCCCTGAGTTAAAAAAGCATTGACTTCAAGCCCCAGGACTGGCACACACAAAAAAAGTAGACTTTGGATTGGGAATGTGGTTAAGTGGTAGAGTGTTTCCTCAGTACCACATAAACAGAAAAGGCTGGAGTGGCATTGTAGCTCAAGTGGGAGAGTGCTAATCTTGAGCAAAAGCAGCTCAGGGACAGTGCCTAGGTCCTGTGTTCAAGCCACAGGACTGGCAAAATTAAAAAAAAAAAAGAAGCAGATTTCATGTATTTTAAAGGGTAACATCACTGGGATGATGTGTTGAACAACAGAATGAGAAGTCCTCAAAATATAAAGATCTCATAATCTAATGCTTACAAATAATGTAGGACAATGAACAACATTTTTCCCATTAAGATTTTGACAAGGTTATCCACCAAATCTATACAATGCTTTAAATGCTCTTTTAAATCAGCTTAGGAAAAAGTTACTGTCTAGTAGTAAAAAATGTAATACTTTCAATATAAACTGACAGTATCAACTTGAGGGCAAAACAGCAATGAAGAAAGATAGCAAATATTATTTTATCATGTGTACATAATCTTTAGCCTGTTAATCTTTCATCCTGTGTCATATACAAAGTTTGGTATCATATACACTGGTTTACTATTTGTTTACAGACTAGCCATAGAATATTTTATGTATGGATAAGTATTTTTTATCTTCACTTTTCTGGTGGTACTGAGGGGGTATGAACTAATGTTCTCATGGTAGGCAAGTGCTCTATCACTTGAGCCATGTACCCAGAACTTTTACTTGAATTCATTTGGGATAAGTTCTGATATTTACTCCCAGGCTGGCCTGAACAACAATATTTCTGTTTGTGCTTCCTAAACAGCTAGGATGACAGGCATGTACTACCACTTATGTTGATTGAGATGGACTTACAAAGTCTTTACCCAGGCTATATTCAAACTGCATTCTTCCCATCTCTGCCTCTTGAATGATATGATTATAGATGAGTCCGTACTCCTGGCACTGGGATTATCTTTTCTTTTCTTTTTTTTTTTTTT
>NW_012267224.1:18861672-18864478 GCF_000151885.1 Dipodomys ordii
CACACACACACACACACACACACACACACACACACACACACACACACACACACACAGCAAAAATAGGGCTGGGATTATTCAAGTGGTAGCCTGAGTTTGACACCTCAATAGTAGAAAAACATAAAAATAAAATAACAAAACTAAGAGGATCTGTATTAATAAATAATTTTAGCCTTTAAGGCAAAAATTTTATAAAAATAGATAATTACTTACATTAATGACAAGTGCACAGAGCTGAAACTGTTCTGGGGTAATAATTTCATGGTAACAAGGTTCTTGAGCAAGCTTCATTATGGCACTACCAGCAGCTAATCGCAAGCGAGACATGTCAGATTTACTATAAATAAACAAAAAAGAAATAAACATTTCCTATAACCATTATTACTCATAAAAAGCTTTTTTTTTTTCAGTATAAGATCCTTACGGGGCAATTTACGCTTAATATACAAAGCTGAGACAGCTACTGTGTCCATGATCTCAAGGAAAGAGGCTCAAGCCATAGTGACCTGTTGCTAACAAATCTATCTGTCTTCATTCTTTATTGTGCTCTAGGTTACCCTTCTGCTCTCAAATAACTCAATATACTCTAACAACCAGCCTTCACCTGTTAAAACTCTGATTTTAAAATCCCAAAGAATTAAAAATCATAATTTTAAGTGTTTTCTGTTTTTAAAAATCTGTTGGCATTTATTGCAACATAATAAAAATTTAGCTTAATTCTATATAGATCTGATGAAATGGCATGGAGGAACAGAGGAGGGAAGAATTATCAAACACTTGAAAGGATTAGAATGTATAAACTGCATAATGATGATGAGTATTTTTTCAAGTCAACTGATAGAATCTAGTCTTCATGTACATTATGGAATGTTATTGATTAATAAGGCTATGCCTTTGCAATATATTACATAGTCATACCATATATGAACTTCTTGCTACCTCCAACTAGCTCTAATGATCACTCTGTTCTTAAAATGCTATCTCTGCCTTATTCTGCATGCAAATTAATTTTATTGTATTTGCTAAAGCATTAAAGAAAGCATCAATCTATTGTAATTGTTCATAATTCAACCCTTCAATTACATACTCTTGTGAGGAATTTCTGTATCTATAAATAATATTATGTACTAATAGTACTAAACAAGTATTGAATGCATAAATGATATCCTCTTCTGTCCTGTCATACAAATGCTAAAACAGGAATGCATTAGAAGTGGAAATCTTTAGTTATTTCTGTTGGCCCTTAGTAAATAAACCAAGTCTTTGAAAGAATAAGAAAACTGATATTGTTCCCATCTTATAAGGAACAGAAAGATAGCAATGTTACAGATTTGAAGAGTCCAATGGCATTTTCTTTTTACATCTGTAGACTCTTCTATAAATTATCAGAAATCTTTGATTGTTTAAGCCACCACTGAAAGTCTTATTTTTTTCACCATGTTTAAGTTAATGCACTTATGAAATTAACTCTGTAGATAAGATCATTTAAGGTAGGTACTGATCTATTTTTGCTGGAAAACTACTCTCAGTGCTTTGGAAAAACTGGCAATTTAGCAGCTATTTGTTTACTTAACCAAATGCTGAAGACTGTAACGTTAGATTATACTTATTAGGACTAAAAATTTACTGGTCTAAGTTCAGGTTTTAGAAGTAAAACACACACATATATGTCCTATTGAAAGTACAAGAGACATAAAACCCTTGAAAACTATCTAAGATTTTACCTGAAGGTATATAGTATAATTCCAAAATTTAGTATTAATCAGATAAAATACTGTTATATAAATGTCTGCCCGTTTTTGAGCTAAGGAAATTGTAAAAGAAAAAGAAAAAAAAAATCTCACCTGATCCTCTTTTGCTCTGTCAGATCACCCTCACTAACCAACATTGCTGATAATAACCGAAGAGTTGAGTTGGCAGATTTAGACTGGTTATTCTTCATACCCAAGAGCCATCTTACCAAAAGTTTAATTGCTTGTACCTATAAAATATAAACATACTAAAAAAAGGAAGGAACTTAAATTTCCAACTAAAGAGAACATTAACTATGTAAGTTGATCAGCTTACTTATCCTCATCAGTAGATACATCTTACTTGCCAGTGGGAAAGTAATAGTAAGAACTAATATTTATTCCATGCTTAATCTGATATCAGTTGCTTTTCCCAAAGCTGTACACATATTATCTTAGTTAGCTTCCAAATAACTTTATGCCAACAGAGAAAGCAACTGGGACATAGTACTATAATATATAACTTGCATATGGTTGGGCTCTAGAACTCAGGGTTAACATTCGAAGACTTGTCCAATATTTTTTAATAATTGGAAAAAACACATTTGAAGAATAACTACTTAGTATACTGGTAACTAATGACTGGAAAGGGATAGAATAAAGATAATTAACAGATACAGAAATGAAGCTGAATAGGAAAAAACTTGTAATGTTCCATAGTAAAGATGGATAATTATAGTTAACAATAATGACTTGAATCTTCCAAAATATTGAGTAGAGGATTAGGAGTATGTCTGATGTGGTAGAGAGCCAGCTCACCAAATACCATGGCCTAAATTTAAACCCAATAAACAAAAAAACCATAAAAATATCACCAGTACCTGGGTGCTGGTGGCTCACACCTATAATCCTAGCATTCAAAAGGCTGAGATCTGAGGATTGCAATTTGAAGCCAGCCCAGGAAAGAAAGTCTGTGAGACTTTTATCTCCAATTAACCACCAGAAAACCAGAAATGGATCTGTGGCTCAGAATAGCAAAGTGCTAGCCTTAAGCATAAAAGATCAAAGACCAAAAA
>NW_012267224.1:18864623-18925532 GCF_000151885.1 Dipodomys ordii
GAAGGAAGGAAGGAAGGAAGGAAGGAAGGAAGGAAGGAGGGAGGGAGGGAGGGAGGAAAGAAGGAAAGAAGGAAAGAAGGAAAGGAAAAAAGGAAGAAAAGAAGAAAAGAAGGAAACGAGAAGTAGACTTAAATTGCATCTCCCCCATGCCACCATAGTCATAAAGCCATGGCTACCCTAGAGGGCACTCAGGCTCCTGACCTGTGTTTCTCTCTGTTGTATTAGTCTTGGGCTGCCAACCTGTTGATTTGACATGAACCAAATACAACCAAACTTCTTACCACAAGTTCTTAGTTGGGTCTGCCCAGGTCCCATCCAAACCCTATGTCAGTAAAATTATAGGAGAAAGAACAACTAGCTGGTCTATAGTGTGTATAAAAGAGGTATCCCCAGTATAGTAGCAACTTCAAGTTCACATATTTCAAATTGATATGTTGTCTGTGAAATATGCTTTTTCTAAATAATTGACCTCTACTACTTTAATCCAGATTATAACTTAGAAGCAGTGACTGCTCACATTTTTTCTGAATGGCACAGCTGCTAGTAAATTACAGGTTACAAGCTAAAATATTTTCTTACACTAGTATTGACTAGTTAAGAAAATAAATGAGCCAGGCCCAGGTGGTTCACACCTGCAATCCTAGTTATTCAGGAGGCTGAGATCCGAGGATCGAGGTTCAAAGCCAGCCTGGGCAGGAAAGAAAAAGTGAGTAAGACTCTTATCTCCAATTAACTACCTAAAACCTGGAAATGGAGGTGATAATAGAAGTGGCAGACCACTATGTGGACAGCACCCAGGCACTGAATTCAAACCCCATGGCCAACAACAACAAACACAAGAAGAAATTAAAAATAAGTTAGTTTAGAAAAAATGGTATTTGAAGGTTTCCAATACAAAGAGTAGTAACTATCTGACATAATATGCTAATTACCTGCCTCTAATTACTTATACATGTACTGAAACATACCACACTGTTCCACACAAAATGTACAATTACTATGTATTTCATTAAAAAGATAACATTTTAAAATAACATGTGGCTTAGGGGCTGGGAATATGGCTTAGTGGTTGAGTGCTTACCTAGCATGCATGAAGCCCTGGGTTCGATTCCTTAGTACCACATAAACAGAAAAGGCTAGAAGTGGTATTGTGGCTCAAGTGGTAGAGTGCTAGCCTTGAGCAAGATGCTCAGGGACAGTGCCCAGGCCCTAAGTTCAAGCCACAGGACTGGTAAAAACAAGACAAAACAAAATATGCAGCTTAAAAACAACCATTTAAATAGGCACCACTGGCTCAGGCCTATAATCTTAGATACTCAAGAAGGTCAGTCCAGAAGAACTGAAGTTTGAAACAAGGCTGAGAAAAAAAGTCTTATGACAGGTATCTCCAATTAACCAGCAAAATCTAGATTGGAGGCATGGTTCACTTGATAAGAGTTGCCAAAAACAGGAAGAAAACTGAACAAGAATTTGAGGTCAAGTTTCAGGCTTGGGACTGGCACAGAAAACCAAGCAAACACCTATTTTAATGGAAGAGATAGAAAGGCAAGTGGGGGTGGGAAGGTGGCCCAGAATTCAGGCCACACAACCACCACCACCAACAACAACAAAAAGACAAAGGGGGCTGGGAAGGTGGCTCAGTGGTACAGTGCTTGCCTTGCATGCATGAGGCCCTGGGTTCGATTCCTCAGCATCATAAAAGCAGGAAAAAAAAAGCCGGAAGTGTGCTATGGCTCAAGTGGTAGCGCGCTAGCCTTGAGCTAAAGAGCTGAGGGACAGCGCCCAGTCCCAGAGTTCAGGCCCCATGACCGGACCAAAAAAAAAAAAAAAAGCACGTTCTTTGTAGTTGTATCTGACCTTTTTCTCTAAGACCAGAATTCTGGATAGACAATTTAGATATTACCTGGTACTAATCAGGAAATACATGGTATTTATATTTAAAATGAACTTAGTTGTATTTAATGACCTCATTTCTGAGTTCCTTTTCCATTAAAATAGTTCTCATTCCCTTATTACTGTTTTAATAATATGAATAAGTAGGAGATTTGTACCTGTAGACCCTCTACTTAAAATCCTTGGTCCTTTAGCACTTGTTCAAAAGAATTTGCCATTTGCTGTAACTTAAAGGGTTCTAATTTCAAAAATTTTACTGTGAAATAGTACAATGATAATGATGTGAAAAGATGCAATGTAAAGTTCATAGGAGTAGTACCTACTGTTTATGGCTCTGATGAAAATGAAAAATGTGGAAATAGGAAAAATTCCTTGATAAATGAAACATCTTTTACATATACATCTAATATATAAACTATAATCCTGTTGCATTCCTTCTGTTCCTACAAATGCATTAAACACTCAGTTTAAAAAGGGGGGGGGATTGGGAGGGGCAGCGTAGAGATGGTACTGTGGTTTGAAATCTGAGCTCATAAACTTTCCTTCTTGGGATGGCTTCCATCACAAATACTCAGATCTCAGCCTACTGAGTAGCTAGGATTACAAACATGAGCCACCAGCAACCAGCTAAGTACTATTTCGTCTACAAACAAAATGATCTCAATGAAAATCTTGGTAACTATTAGCATATAAAAAAAGAAGAGGGACTGGGAAGGTGGCTCAGTGGTAGAGTGCTTGCCTTGCATGCATGAGGCCCTAGGTTCAATTCCTCAGCACCACATAAGCAGAAAAGGCCCGAAGTGGTGCTGTGGCTCAAGTGGTAAAGCGCTAGCCTTGAGCTGAAGAGCTGAGGGACAGTGCCAAGGCCCAGAGTTCAGGCCCCATGACCAGGGGGCAGGGGCAGAATACTGTTAAACATTCCTTTTTTCTTGTTTGTTGTTTTTTGCCAGTCCTGGGGCTTGAATTCAGGGCCTGCCATTGTCCCTGAGCCTCTCTGTGCTCAAGGCTACACTCTACCACTGAGCCACATTCCTAGTCCTAAACATTCCTTTTTTGAACATAAATTTAAGACTTTTACGAACTTACCTTTGCCAGTACTTCAGGGGAAACTTCCTCATCTGGAGACCATAATTTTCCATTCTTTTCACCTGTTGACTATAGACACCAGAAGAAATTAGCTTGTATTAAAGAACATTTTTAAAGTTGAGAAATGTTTTCAGAAAACCTATAGCAAAAGCTATAGGTCTAAAAATGTTATATAAAATAGTATGGTCCATACTGCAACAAGATTAAGATAGTGAGCGATGGGAATAAAAAAGAACATCCAAACAACTGTTACTGCATTTATATGGTCAATTCATTTCTAACTGGGCTCGCTTGAAACTTCAATCTTGAGGTCTCAGCTTCCTGAGCAGCTAAGATTATAGTGGTAAGCTACTGGAGCCAGTTTGACAAGGCTTTTATAAGGAAGTCTCAACTCAACTACAAGTGGTTATAGAATTGAGTAAATAGCTCTCCAAAGATACACAGATGGCAATCAACCAAGTAGATGAAAGCGGTCTTCAACATCATTTATATAGGTAATACAAATAAAAACAATAATGAGATTAGACACATGTATCTCATGGAATGCTACTCAGTAGGTTGAGATCTGATGAAAATAGTTTGAAGAAAGCCCAGGCAAGAAAGTCCAATTATCAGTTAAAAAAGCCAGAAGTAGAGTGGGGCTCAAGTAGTAGAAGAGTATCCTTGAGTTCAACACCCAGGCCTGGAGTTCAAGCCCCAGTACCAGCACAAAACAAACAAAAAAAACAAAGCAAACCTATAATGAATTACTACTTCATACCCAATAGCACAAATATTACTCTGTTAAGAAATACCAAGTATGAAGACAACTTGAACCTTCAAGTATTGTTGGTGAGAATGTAAAATGGTACAGACAGTGTGGAAAACGGTCCAGTGGAGGCTCAAAAAGTTAAACATTCAAACTGGATGCTGGTGGTTCACACAGATAATCCCAGCTACTCAGGAGGCTAAAATCTGAGCATTACTATTCAAACCCAAAGCCCTCCTGGGAAAGGAAATTCTATGAGACTCTTATCTCCAATTAACCACCAAAAAGCTAGAAGAAGGGCTGTGGATCAAGTGGTAGAATATGAGCCTTAAGCACAAAAGTTAAGAGATAGTATCCAGGCCTTGAGTTGAAGCCCTAGTACCAGAACAACAACAACAAGTTCAACACAAAATGAGCATGTGATCTACCCATTTTGCTATCAGGCACATACTCCAAATATCAGAAAACAAGTAATGAAATGTACCTATCAGCTTTGCAAGCATTATAACATTGGAAACAAGTGTCTATCAATAAATGAATACACAAAATATGAGCTATAAACAGAAAGGAGTATGTTTCAGCCATAAAAGTAACATGGTTAACTTGCTTAGTGAAATAAATGAAATACCAAACAAGCATTACTTTATGAGATATCTAGAATCAGTCAATTCATAAAGCCAAAAAAAACCCAGCTGTAATGATGGGCTATGGCAAAGAGCAATGAGGATGTTAATGAGTACAGAATCATCTATTTGAGATGATAAATGAGATCTGCAGATAGATGGATGGTGGTGGTGATTAGTGACTGCATACCTAAAATGGCAAAATCTGTATTATACAATTTGAGCATAATTACAAAACATTTGGTTAATGGGTATAAAGAAGCATGTGGACAGAACTACTAATATCCTATAACACAGTAAAGGATAACTAGAATAAACAATAATGGAATTATTTCAAAATTGTTTTTAAACAGGATTTAGAATGTTTACAAGAGTAATATAAGCCTAAGATGAAAAACTTACCAATTACCCTGATCTGACCATTACATATTGTGTACATATATTAAAATATCATACTACATGTTATTTTATCTATCACTATGTGTAAGTATTTGTCTATCAAAAATAAAATGCAGGGGCTGGGAAGGTGGCTCAGTAGTATAGCGCTTGCCTTGCATGCATGAGGCTCTGGGTTCGATTCCTCAGCACCATATAAGCAAAAAAGAAAAAAGCTGGAAGTGGCGCTGTGGCTCAAGTGACAGAGCGCTAGCCTTGAGCTGAAGAGCTGAGGGACAGCACCCAGGTCCAGAGTTCAGGCCACACGACAGGACCAAAAAAAAAAAAAAAAAGCATAAAAGGAATTAGGAATTAGCAGAAGTACTCTAAATACAAAAGACACACTGGTTAAGTATCCAAGATAACTAAATATATGGTTAGGAAAGATTTGGATAGTTTGCATTTGTGATAAATTAAAACAAAGTCATCCACACTGAAAAATTTTAAGAATAGTTTGTGTCCTTTTCAATAACTCTTCAATTTATATCCATTTGGTAAAGTAGAAATCCTTCCTTTGCTTTCTTTCACTTTTGAAACAGGGTCTTACTATGTGGTTCTGAGCTTGTGATCACCTGACTCCCAAGCAGTCTTTGTTTTGTTTTTCTTTACATGCTAGTACTGGAGCTTGAACTCAGAGCCTGCGTGCTACCCCTGAACTTACTTTCTTTTCATTTTTTTGTCAGTCATGGAGCCTGAACTCAGTCTGGGTGCTGTCCCTCAGTTCTTCAACTAGCTCTCTATCACTTGAGCCACAGCACCACTTCCAGCTTTTTCTGCTTATGTGGTGTTGAGGAATCAAACACAGGGCCTCATGCATGCAAGGTGAGCACTCTACCACTTCCCAGCCCTGCCCCTGAACTTTCATGCTCAAGGCTAATGCTCTACCACTTAAAGCACAGCTCAACTTATGATTTTTTTGGTGGTTAATTGGAGGTAAGTTTTATACTTTCTTGCCAGGACTGGCTTCGAACAGTGTTCCTCAGAGCTAAACGTTCTGAGTAGTTAGGATTATAGGAGTGAGCAATCAGCAACCAGCCCAAGTAGTGATTCTTAATCAGATTATATTTCTGAAATGACATGGTGAAGCTTCCCTATTTATACATTCTTGGGTTCCAATCTAAAAGTAAAAACACATCCATACATAGTTCAATATCTGAAAACAATATGTAAGTCTAATGCCAAATGTGTAATAAAATTAGTAAAATTCAAATCCATTAATATTTTTAGTAATGATAGAAACAAGAGCGGTAGAAAAGGCAACAATAGAACTCTAGAAAACTGTTAATGTACAGTAATAGTATCTCAATTTTATCATTCATCTCTCATTTCCTTCCTTCCTCCATTGAAACAAGACTTTACAGCCTGGGTACTACTGACTCAAGTGGTAGCCTTGAGCAAAAAAGCTCAGGTATATATGCAAGCCCTGAGTTCAAGCCCCAGGACCAGAACATACATAAAACCCTCCCAAAACAAGGCTTCCCTATGTAGTCTGGCTGGATCCAAACTCTACATATTTCTGCCTCAGTCTTCTGAGAACTATAATTACAAGTGCTCCAAACCACAATAGTCTTCTTAAATTTCTATTTTTGGGGGGTCAGTTGTGATGCTTGAACTCAGGGCCTGGGTACTATCTATGAGCTCTTTCCCTCCTAGTACCCTACCACTTTCAGCCACAGTGCCATTCTGGTTTTCTAGTGGTTAACTGGAGATAAGAATCTCACAGGGACTTTCAGTCTGGGCTAGCTCTGAATCATGATCCTTAAATCTGAGCCTCCTAAGTATCGAGGATTACAGTCATAAGTCACTGGTGCCCAGCTTTAAAATCTTTCTTAAAAGGTTACCTCTGGCAATAGGTATCTCAAACACAGAAAGTGTTTGGGATAATTTAAATGGAAAAGTGTGGAGGTGAAAGTACAACTAAGTGGAAAAGATATGGTTAGTAAGATCAGTTCTTAAAATACATCACAACACACAAAAAGACTGAGAGGAAGAGAAGGAGATGAAGAAGTGAAGAGATTTCAGAAAAATAAAATGCTTCTGTGAAAAGGTGTAGTCAATTCATTTAATTAAATGAGAAACTTACCCTGTCATTCATTAGTAGATCTTTCACAATAAAATTTGCTACTACAGATTTCATTGGGGAAGCAAACTGATCAGGTGCCAACATAGAAATGTGACCTAGTGAAACTAATGGAGTAATAAGTTGTTCTGGTACATCAGCATTCAAACTCCTACTGAGTGGCTAAAAAAGTAAAAGAAACAATTACCAGTCTGTTTTATAAACATTTACATATTCTATAATAAAAATTTCCTTAGGCCCCCAAAGTTTTCCTTATCAATTTATTTTAATGATCTGACAATAACTGACTTAAGCCATATTAGGTATTTGGTTTTTAACTTACCTACTTAAATTTAACAAAATTGAAAGAGTGTACAGTAAAATAAATAAGGCTGTGGCTCAAGAGGTAGAGGCCTAGTCTTGAACTGAAGAGCTGAGGGACTGCACTTAGGCCCAGAGTTCAGGCCCCACGACCGACTAAATAATTAAATAAATAGATAGATAGTGAAATAAGAACAGTCATATCAAATGTGCATTAGTTTCTGCCACTCTACATTATGTCTGCTAAATTGATGGATTTATTATTCTGTGAGGACATTTTATATAATCATCAATCATAAAAAGTAAGTTTTATGTTTATTATCCTCAATGTATTAAAAAGAAAGAAATCAAACCAGCGTTGGTGGCTCAGGAAGCTGAGATCTGAGGATCACAATTCAAATCCAGGCTGGGAAGGTGGCTCAGTGGTAGAGCGCTTGCCTTGCATGCCTGAGGCCCTGGGTTTGATTCCTCAGCACCACATAAGCAAAATGAAAAAAGCCAGAAGTGGTGCTGCGGCTCAAGTGGTAGAGCACTAGCCTTGAGCTGAAGAGCTGAGGGACAGTGCCCAGGCCCAGAGTTCAGACCCCATGACTGGACAAAAAAAAAAAATTAGAAAAGATGTATTTTTAGAAAAGTTTGGTGATGTCAAATGAAATGATGCCTTGACAAGGTTATCTTATAATGAAGGACTAGACTTCAATAGCAACATACAAGGCCCAAGTTGTACACCCTCAATCAAAAAAGCTGAGACATATGTTGCTAAGGATAAGTTTGATTTTATATTTAGGAAATGCTTCAAGATGTTTTCCATGGATATTTGATTATGAATATATATTGTCATGTTCAAATATCCACCCTTGACTCAGCATAATTTAGTCTCTCTTTGTTAACTCAGGAGAGTAACATTTTTTACTAGCACCAGTGAATAACTAAAGACACAGTTTTGATTAAACTCTTCATTAAACATAGTATTAATTCATCCTGGAAAACCTGTAATGTTAATAAGTGAGCAAACTCTATGCTTTATTTATGGAGTGCTAAAATCAAATGGTGTCATCAGGGCTAGTATTGAAGCCTTTGGTGGTGTGTTTCTGTTTTCCATTAATTTCTTCTTGCCCCAACCATTCTTTCTTCTCTCCCCATTTTTTTCTTCCTTCTGTGTGTGTGTGTGTGTGTGTCTGTCTGTCTGTGTGCACGCACACACACTAGACCTGGGGCTTGAACTCTGGTCCTGGGCACTATCCCTGAGTTTTTTACTCAAAGCTAGTGGTCTACCACTTGATCCACAGCTTCAATACCAAACTTCTGGTGGCTAACTGGAGATACAAGTCTAATGGATTTTCCTGCCTAGACAGCTTTGAACTGTCAACCTCATGCATAGTTAAGATTAGAGGTGTGAACTACCGGGACCCACGCTTGACTATATATATTTATCTACTTCTTCTCTTGGGATACAATTCTTTTAGGGATAGATACTGTGATTAGGAACTAATGGCTCACACGTATAATTCTACTCAGGAAGCTGAGATGTGAGGATCAAGGTTTATAGTCAACTAGGCAGGTAAATCCAAGAGACTCACTGCCAATTAACCAGCAAAAAGTCAGAACTAGAGGTGTTGCTCAAGTGGCAGAGCACCAATCTTGAGAGAAAGAGTCAAGAGGGAGTAGAAAGTCCTGAATACTTTGATTTTAACAAATAAACAGGAAAAACAGCAGGGTGGGAATGTGGCTTAGTGGTAGAGTGCTTGCCTAGCATGCATGAAGCCAGAAGTGGGACTGTGGCTCACTCAAGTGGTAGAGCGCTAGCCTGTAGCAAAAGAAGCTCAGGGATAGTACTCAGGCCCCAAGTCCAAGCCACAGACAGGACTAGCACAAAAAAAAAAAAAAAAAGGGAAAGGAAAACAGGTTATTTTTTCTTTGTTGCTGCTTCTGTTTTCTTTTCCTTCTTTTTTGCTTATTGTTCTGTCTTTGGGAGCTTAAGGGAAGAACCACAGAAATAGAGGGATAAAAGGTGAACAAATACAGCAGTGGTACTCAACAGACACTATTCTAGCTTGTGGGTCGGGACAGGAGACAAACAGATTGAAAGAAGGGGTGACACTGTCCAAAAAGAAATGTACTCTCTCCTGACTTAATGAGACTATAATCCCTCTGCATATCACCTTTATAAAATTTTATTTAAAAATAACATGTAAGATAAAAAAAGGGACAGCTTTTTCTCTTTAAAGAAGTCAACAGTTAGCCAGGCACCAGTGATTCACGCCAGGAGTCTGCGATCTGAAACCAGCCTGGGCAAGAAAGTCCCTGAGACTCTTATCTCCACCAAACTACTCAGAAAAAGCCAGAAGTGGTGTTGCTCAACTGGTAAAGCACTAGCCTTGAGCACAAAGAAGCTCAGGGACATGGCCCAGGTTGAGTTCAAACCCCAGGACCCATTAAAAAAAAAAAGTCAACAGAAACTCTTTCCTAGAGTGTTATATTTTCAGATAATGTATACATAAAAATTATCACGAAACTATCAACTCCTGGAAAGCATTGATTGATAGGTAAAGAGACTGTACAGTAAATATTGAATTACTTTACATATTAGCTCACAAGTTTAAAACTTCAGGAGTCTGCTTGTATTATCCTATGAGAAAAAACTTGTTTTTTATAATTTACATTTTTCTTGAGCATGAAAATATGATTCAACAGAAATTAGCACTGTTTTTCCTTTAAAAAATGTATTTTAAATCTAAATAGAAACACTCAGGAAAAGTTGGACCGTAAGATACCAAGTGGTAGAGTGCTTCTCTTGCATGCATGAGACCCTGGGTTTGATTCCTCAGCACCACATAAGCAGAAAAGGGCAGAAGTGGCACTGTGGCTCAAGTGGTAGAGGTAGAGCACTAGCCTTGAGCTGAAGAGCTGAGGAACAGAGCCCAGGCCCAGAGTTCAGACCCCATGACCGGCCGCCAAAAAAAAAAAGATACCAAATGAAAATATACCAAACTACTGAACTGAACTCATCTTCTCTTTTTTTTCCCAGTACTGCATTTTTTTCAGGGTTTTGTACTCGCTAGGCAGATACCTTACCACTCACTTGAGCCCATCATTTGTCCTCTTCAGTGTTTCTGCCTAGAACAGCCTACACAAAACCAAATGTTTTTTAAAAATAGTTTTTGTAACTCATCTCCCAACTAGTTATACTATAATGCTCATCCAACAATGTTCTTCATTTTTGTGAGTAATGTTACTTCAAAATAAGTAGCTAATAAATACCTATAAAGCATCAGTTGAATGCTTGCTCTTTTAACCTGATAGTACAGGAAGGTAGCAGCTATTAAGTTTATAACCAAGTTATTAAGAAAAAGGTACTGCAATCTAATGGTAATGGAGTAAGGCAGGGGACAAATAAAACACCTCAACTGAGGTGTATACTCACGATCGGATCTGGGGAAGGTCTGTTTCTATTTTGTGGCCTGTATTTCTAAAGATTTGTATTGCAGCTTCTGCTACCTTGTCATCCTCCATTCTTAGGCACTGTAACAAGGACTCATATGTCTCTGCAGAGTGGAACGAGGTAGGATGTGTGAAAGACAGAACCTGGAGGAATAGATGTAGCTTTAGGAGTATAGACAACTGTTCTAATCCATTATAAAAGAATTAGGTATATTTCAGTATGGGAATATTTATTTAAAGTAAAAGCTTCACATTTAATGACTCAATCTTTGTGTGATATAAATAAAGCTTCCATTTATTTTAGTGTCAAAAAGATAATCTAAATAGAAATTAGTTAAGCAAAATCTACCACCTAAAGTTCACTCATAGTTAACTATCAACAAAGAAGTCATCATTGTAAAGTTTTTTTTTTTTTTTTTTACCTGTTCTGGAGCTGGAACTCAGGGCCTGGGTGCTGTCCCTGAGCCTCTTTGTGCTCAAGGCTAGCACTCTTATCACTAGAGCTACAATGCCACTTCTGGCTTTCTCTGAGTAATTTATTGGAGATAAGAGTCTCACAGACTTCTCTGCCCAGGCTGGCTTCAAACCCATTATAAAGTTTTAATTACAAGTATAAAAATATATCCTAGCTGGGTGCCGGTGGCTCACACCTATAATCCTAGCTACTTAAGAGTTTAAGATCTGAGGATTGCAGTTCAAAGCCAGCCCTAGTAGGAAACTCCGTGAGACTCTTATTTCCAATAAACCACTCAGAAAACCGAAGTGGTGCTGTGGCTCAAGTGATAGAGCGCTCACCTTGAGCTGAAGGGCTGAGGAACAGTGCCCAGGCCCAGAGTTCAAGCCCCACGACTGACAAAAATAAATAAATAAGTTCCAAGCTACCCTTGGTCATGCGGCGAGAACTTGTCTAAACAAAAAAACAAAAAACAGACACACACACACACACACACACACACACACACACACACACACACACAAAAGGAAAAAAGAAAAAGGAAAAGAAATAAATAAAGCAACCAAAGAGAGAAAAGTTCACAAAACACAACCCCAAAACAACATAAAAAGGATGTATGTGGGCTGGGAAAGTGGCTTAGTGGTAAGAATGCTTGCCTACAATTCCTCAGTACCACATACTCACAAAAAGCCAGAAGTGGTGCTGTGGCTCAAGTGGTAGAGCTCTAGCCTTGAGCAAAAGCAGATCTGGGACAGCACACAGGCCCTGAGATCAAGCTCCAGGACTGACAAAAAACTTGAAAGAAATAATTAAGATCATCTCAGTATAATCAGGTCACTTTCTTTTCTACCGAACATTGCCCTGGTTTCTCTTCAACTTTTGTTACCACTACTTCAATAACTTATTGCTCAATTAAATGGAAGAACTATTACATTTAGCATCTGGTAAAAAAGACACCTTCCTGCTCCTCTGACAACCCATGTTTTCTCCCACTATGTCCCAAAGTAGCACTTTTCTCAAATTAAACCATGAAACTGAATCATCTGAATATTCCTAATTCTTTTGAATTCTTTTCCATGTATTATGATTATGAATTGTTTTAAAACTCCTAACCAATTAGGTGTTGTCATATAACCATTCTAATGGGCGTCAATTTCTGGTTCTTTGGAAAGAGATTAGTTAGCATAAACTGTCCCAACCATAGCATAAACACAAATGAATCAAACAGGAAAATACAGAAATATTTATAATGTAAGGCAATAACATTAGAATGCTTAAAAATATTTTTTAAAACTTCTACTACTTTCTATTATTTTACTTTAGTTCAGAGGGGGTAGATATTTCATTGCTGCATCTCCACATATGGTTACACTGTATTCTATTGATAAAATATTTTACCCCAAAATTTTAGAATTTTGAAATTCTCCAATGAAATCAACATGACTCCTTTATATCCTAAAGGGAATGTAAATCATGACTCTATGGAAATAAATGGAAATAAAACTGTTTCAAAAATACCTTAAGAAGCTCAAGTCCTGAACGAATAGCAGTATCTGGACTTACACCCTCCTCTTCATCATCTGCAGTCCCCTCAATTGATTTATTCATCAATTTTACTAGTGCACTATTAAAAAAAGTATAAATTAGTAAGACTACTAGATCAAAAAAGTAATAATTACAATCTTTTGTCCTGTATGTCAGTTCTGGGGCATAAGACCTTGGTGCTATCCCTGAGCTTTATCATGCAAGTATTCTACCACACTTGAACTACAGTTTCACTTTTTACTGGTTAACTGGAGTCTCACAAACTTTCCTGCCTGGGCTGGCTTTGAACCACAATCCTCAAAGCCTCTTGAGCAGTTAGGATTATAGGAGAGACTCACTGTCCCTGGATTGGATTTTCTTTAATGAGCATATATAGAACAGAAATACACATAATTTTTTAAGGTGGTTTAAACTAAAGTCTTATGCTTGATAGGTAGGCACTTTGTCCCTTAAGCTATTTCCCTCACTCAAGAAAGAATTCTTCTTTGACAGATACAGGAGCTTAAATTCAGGGGCTTTAAGCTTGCTCACTCAAGGCTAGCACTATCACTTGAGCCACACTTCCAGTTTGGCTTCTTCCTGGTTAACTGGAGGTAAGAGTCTCTTGGGCTGTTTTGAAACTTCAATCCTTAGTTTTGTCACAGCTTCCTGAATAGCTACGATTATAAGAATAAACCACTGGTGTCTGGCTGCCCAAAAACTTAAATAATACAAAGCACCATAAAAAGCCATATAAGATGAAAACTGTTTCATTGCCACTAGGAGAGGTTCACAGGAATGTCTATCGTAATGTTCTTTGTAATGTTCCAAAATTTAAACTTACAATATTGTAGTTTAAGATGAAAATTATTTTTTAGTATGTTTATTCCCTAGCTTACCTTATAGCTTCTGAATCAATATGTACAGGTGCAATTCGTTCCAACAAAAATTTGACCATCTCTAGAAAAGGATTAGTTGGTTGCTTAGGATTCGCAAGTTTCCGAGCTATTTCTCTCTATAGAAAGAAAAGAGTTACTTTGAGTATAATTTACTTCCATGTTTTTTCCAAATAAAAATACTGTATAAAAAATTAGACTTAAAACCTGCATAAAGCATTTTTCTCTTTTAGACCCACATTAAAATTCATACTTTCAGTAATGAATGGGAAATCTGGATAGTAGAGAACAGAAGGGAATGTGATTTTGTAGTGATTTTTGCTTTTATTTCGTCCCTGAAATTGCTTAGAAAACCTTTTAAATGTATTATTTTTGAAACATATATCCTCATGAATGTTTTCTTATTATTTTAGAATTTGATGATTTTCTTTTAGCAAGTCACAATGTCACATATTTTTGGTTCTAGCTATTTAGCTTCTTGCTTCAGCTCATGAAAAACTACTTGAGACCAACCTGGACAACCATAGAGAGACCTGGCTTCAAAGAAAAGGGTAGGATAGGGAAATACTGAAAAGTTCTAGAGGAAATTGTCCAGGAATAAGTGAGAACTGCAAACTTCTGCCTCTAGAATTTTAATTATTAATAATCTGACCATCAAATTATTCCTAGATATTCCATAAGGAACTGTATCTAGTCTCTGGTTAATTTTTTTTTTTTTTGGACCGGTAGTGGGGCTTGAACTCTGGGGCTTGGGCACTCTCCCTGCGCTCTTCAGCTCAAGGTGAGCACTCTACCGCTTGAGCCACAGTGCCATTTCCGGTTTTCTAGTGGTTTATTGGAGATAAGAGTCTCATGGATTTTCCTGCCTGGGCTGGTTTTGAACCACAATCCTCAGATCTCAGCCTCCTGAGTAGCTAGGATTACAGGCATGAGCCATTGGCTCCTGGCTTTAAATTCTTAATATAGTTAAAAAGTAAGCCATTCTTGTATAGTTAAAACTTTCATTTTTTAAAGAAAGAATCACTTCCTATGTATATTAATCCCTGTCATACATTTTCTCCTTAACCAATTAAAATAATTCCTATGGGGGGGGTAATATTAGTATGTACAATTTACACTAATTTCTCATAAGGAATTCCCAAAGGCTTAACTCTTAGACTGAAGTATCATGCACATCATTCTTACTGAAATACGGAGCAGTGGAAAGAGCAATCAGCTGGGCTCCAGTGAATCATATTATCCTAGCTATTAAGGAGGCTGAGATCTGAGGATCGCAGTTCGACATCAGCCCAAGCAGGAAAGTTGGTGAGACTCATCTCCAATTAATTACTAAAAAGTTGAAAGTGGAGCTGTATCAAGTGGAAGAACATTAGCCTTGAGCATAAAAAAAACCTCAAGGGACACAGCCCAGACCCTGACTTCAATCTCCAGAAACGGCACAAAACAACAACGAAAATCCTAACAAGTATTCCTTCCAATCTTCTCAAGGATATTTAACTACGCTAAATCTTAAGTCTCAAACATCTCAACTCAAAGGCCACCCATGTTCATCTTATATACTTACACCATTTCTTCTGATGCCCAATCTTAACTAGAATGAGTGATGCACTTTTGCATTACCAAAGCATATGATTCTACTAGCATACTTATCACACTGTATTGTTTATCAAAGTATATGTGTGTTTTTGTCATCTCACCTATAAGATGAGTGAGAAACTGTTAACAATACTATCATCTGAAACACTACGTTATGTAATGAATTGTAACAGAATGGACATGTTGGAGGGAGGACATATGATCAAGTGACAATATTTGAACTTCCTAAGAATAATCCTATAGGCAGGTGTCCCTCCTGCCCCAGATAAAATGTAGTTACTGTAGCCCTGGCTAGCCTCAAAATCACTATAAAGAATGTCAAGTTCAGAAATATTTACTTACTGACTAACATGGTATTAAGTGGCACAGATGAAATTCAGATTTAGGACTATCTTACTAAATGTTAAACTTCTTAGAAAACCTTAAAATTTGGAAGTAGCTATCATAGAAAAGCAAAGCAATATAAACCAGCAAGCACAGCTGTCCTTTTATAGAACCTATATGTAGATACATAAAACCTAAAGTCAAAATGAAATATAATATTACAAACCCTCTTGCACAATCATCACTATATACATGCACACACACACACATACCTAGTATGTCTCTATTAATATGCCTTGCTAAAAATAGTTTCCTAAAAATTTTTCAAAAATAGAACTTGGAATAAGAAAGGGAACTAATAGAGTTACGTTCTATAAATTCTATTACTGAATAATGTCCATCTCTCGTGAAGTGAACGAATCCCTGAAAGATGGGATCAAAATTATACAATATTACAGACTAAAATTTGCATTTATGTTTTTCTTCTCCTTACTCTCTCCTCCCTCTTTCTTACTGTGTCGGCCCTTGGGCTTGAACTCAAGAGCTTAGACATATGTCCCTGAGATTTGTTGCTCAAGACTAGCAGCCTCCTACTTGAGCCTCAGAGCCTCAGCTCTACTTCTAACTTTTATGGTTAATTGGAGGTAAGTTTCACAGACTTTCTTACCCAGGTTGGTTTTGAACTGTCATACTCAGATCTCAGATTCCTAAGTAGCTAAGACTATACACATATGCCACATGTGCTTGTTTTTGGGTGCTGGTCCTGAGACCAAGAGTCTGGGTACTTCCCCTGAGTTTTGTGCTCAAGGCTAGCACTCTACCACTTGAGCCACACTTCCACTTCTGTCTTCTTGGTAGTTAACTAGAGATCACAGTCTCACAAACTTGTCTGCCCAGGCTGGTTTTCAATCAGTAGATCTCAGCCTCCTGAGTAACTAGGATTACAGGTGTACAAGTGCCCAGCCTGGCTTGTACATCAGAACAAAGATATGAGAGAAAATACATAACTAACGTTAAGTAGCCCATGGGAAAAGGAAGAATAATGAGAGGTATTCTGGACAAAGGCACGAAGCTGTTTATTTCGTTTTTGGAGAGACTCATGCTATATAGCTTATACTGGCCTCCAACTATTAATGTTCCTGCTTTGGATTATCAGCATGCAATATGGCTGCATTTCCCTGATTTCTAAAACCAGAAAGAACTTCTTGGCACTGTATAACTTATACAATAATTTCAGGATTATATTGGTCAAATCATCTGTTTTACATATTTTACATTTCTAGTCTAACAAATATCACTTGGGTATTTTCAAGCTATTTTACTCTAGAATTCCAACAGTAGGCAGACAAATGGAGAGGAATGGCAAGCAGTCATAATCCACAATGTACATATGTGATAATGGGACTAGACACTTTACAAGTGGGCACGTGGATGATGAAGTCACAATGATGGAGAAGCATTGTACATATAAACAAGCATGTTAAGTTAAAATTCTTACCATTTGAAGATAATTTTAAAAAGTATATGTATATAAGCATGTATGTATAATAAATTTTTCTGTAGGATAATAATATGAAACTCAAAAGCAAAGAGAGCAAATAAAATCTTTCTTTAAATGTTATCAGATGTGGCATACCTATAATCCCAGCTACTTGGGAGCCAGAGAAAAAAATTGTGCCCCAAGGCCAACCTGGACAAAAAGGTAGTGAAGATCCTACCAAACAAGCCACACCAGGTGGGTAGCTCACATCTGTAATCCTAGCTACTCAGGAGGCTGAGATCTGAAGATCATGATTCAAAGCCAGGCCAGGCAGGAAAGTTTTATTTCCAACTAGCCACCAGAAAACTGGAAGTAGTACTGTGGCTCACAGCATTAGAATGCTAACCAGTCTTGAGAAAAAAGAACTCAGGGACAGCACCCAGACCCCTGACTTCAAGCTCCACAAGTGACAAAAAAGACAAAGAAAGATGTGAAGGCATGCTATACAGCAGGCAGAGGTAGGCATAAAATAACTATCCTTCTCTTATTGATCTCTGTAAGCCTGGTGCCAAAATAATATGGATCATGTATGAATACTATAAGGTATATAGTGTAATTCAATCCAGGACCATACATTAGGAAATAGTATAGTATATATAAAATCCTAAGAGATTGTTAGCATATATAGGTGAGAAAAACAAGCTCAAAAAAATTGAGTAACTTACTAAAGGTCACATTGGTAGTAAATGGTAAAGCTGAATTCAAACCTAGGACCCTGTCTCTTAAAATGCTGAATAAATGAACAGATGAAGTTTTCTTTCTTGACAGTTTCATGGTTTTCTACAAAATAAGGAGTCCAAGAACAGAATGAGGACAAAAGTTTACATAGGAATTTGCCTTATCTGTAAGTGAAACCACATACACAGACATTTAGATAGGTAATTTGTTGACAGGTTATTTCATGTCAATACGTAAGAAAATAAATGCATGCACAAACAGCATTTAGAAAACTCTTGCATTCATTCAGTGAGTGTCCACTAGATACAAAACACTTTATCTTGTTCAATTCCTAAAAAGTTTCTTGGGCTTAGGTAAATCTGTTAGTTAGATCTGTAATTGGAGCGTACATAGTCAAGAGTGTATAGTCAAGAGAACTAAGTTGAACACAGATACACGCTTAAGTAACCAAATCCTCACAATTTTGTTTACACAAGCAGTGAATGTAAAAAAGGTTTTAATGAATATTTCTATAACTGAAAGTAAAAATATCATTTACTAACCACACAAACATCTGCCTGTTTGCATGAACAGGTTGGGCTGATAAGTAACTCCAACTGAGACCGCAGTTTCTCATCATCACCAAGAACTTGGTTAAATTTCTTCACAAAATCTTGTGCTTTCCCAGGGTCAGGCAAATTCTCTACAAAATTAAGAATAAAGAAATATTAGTAAAGAAAAACTACTAGCCAAGCACCAGTGGCTCATGCCTGTAATCTTAGCTATTCAGGGCGCTGAGATCTGAGGATTGCGGTTCAAAGCCAGCCCAGGCAGGCTCTTATCTCCAATAAACCACTTAGAACACCTGAAGTGGTGCTGTGGCTCAAGTGGTAGAGCGCTCACCTTGAGCTGAAGAGTGCAGGGACAGCGCCCAAACCCAGAGTTCAAGCCCCAAGACCGAAAAAGAAAAAAAAGAAAAACTTTAAATAAAAAGTAAGCTTCTTTAAAAGTGAAGCGGGGGAGGGAGGGATTGGGAATGTGGCTTAGGGTTAGAGTCCTTGCCTTGCATGCATGAGGCCCTGGATTCAATTCCTCAGCACCATATACACAGAAAAAAGACAGAAAGTGGTGCTGTGGCTCAAGTGGTAGAGTGCCAGCCTTGAGCAAAAGAAGCTCAAGGACAGTGTCTAGCCCAGAGTTCTAGCCCCAGGACTGGCAATCAATCAATCGATCAATCAACATACATTTTTAAAAAGCGAAGGGATAGCCAGACACCAAATGGTTCACACTTGTAATCCTAGCTTCTCAGGAGGCTGAGATAGAAGCCAGCCTGGTCAGGAAAGTCTGTAAGACTTTCATCTCTAATAAACTTCTCAGAAAAAGCTGGGAGTGGCACAGTAGCTCAAGTGGTAGAGCACTAGCTTTGAGCAAAATGCAGCTCAGGGACAGCACGCCTAGACCAGCAAGTAAAAGGGTGATACTATTAAAAAATAATTGTACTTGCTGGGCTCAGGCCTGTTATACTAGCTACTCAGGAGGCTGGTATCGAAGGATCATGGTTCAAAACTAGCTTGGGGCAGAAAAGTCTGTGAGCTTTTCTTAAAAAAAAATTGTGAAAATACCGAATAGAAGGGTTACAATTACATGGGCAAGATAATGAGTACATTTCTTATCAAGCATTGTTGCTTCCTCCTTTGTCGTCCCCCCCACCAAAGTTATAAAGTTTGTTTTTTTGACATAACAACTTGTACATCTCATTGTTGCAATGGGTCCACCTGTATCCTCTTATCTCCAATAAACCACCAGAAAACCCAAAGTAGAGCTGGGGGCTCAAAGTGCTAGTGTTAGCCTTGAGCAAAAAACTCAGGAACAGCTCCCAAGCCCTGAGTTCAAGCCCCACAACTGACCAAAAAAAAAAAAGTACTCATTACTGACTTATGAAGTGGTAACCCTTTTGAACACCACCCTATTACAATAAAATTTTTAAAAATACTAAGCAATTAAAGAGAAAAATCAGACAAACATAAATGCAATCAAGATAAGGATTACATTTCTTTTTTATTACCTTATAATAAGCCCCAGTTGTACAAAGGGGTTTCTATTCAACCAGTCAGTTTTTAAGTATACTCCTTCTCCATAAATGTTACTCCTTCCATCGTACAGAATTGGTTTTTGAAAAATTTCATTCATATTGGATAAATTAGTGGATTTTGATATTCATTATATATTTACTGGTAAATAAATATACTCACTTGCTATAGTCATCAGTTTCCCAAACATGGCAGAACAGTTAGCCTCTGACTGAAATTTAAAACAGAAACAAAAGAACAAGGTGTCATATGCAGTAATAAATTTCTCCAAGAAAAATCAACTCTCATTACTATGCAATGTGGGTCATACTTAAAAATCACAATGTATAAGCCCGGCACTGGTGGCTTACGCCTGTAATCTAGCTACTCAGGAGGCTGAGATGTTAGCCTGAGCAAGAAAGACAGAAACCAAATTTGGTAAACCATGCAGGAAGCTCTGGGTTTGACTCCTCAGTACAACAAACACAGAAAAGCCAGAAGTGGCACTGTGGCTCAGGTAGCAGAGTGCTAGCCTTGAGCAAAAAGAAGCTCAGGGACAGTGCCCCGGCCCTGAGGTTAAGCCCCAGGACTGGCAAAAAGAAAAAAAAAAAAAAAAATGAACACTGCAAATAACCGATGACTTAAACCATTCAGGAACCTACAGTAGGCTGCTTGTGCAAATCCAATAGTTCCCGTACATGACTCCGAAGCATGTTCTGACACTTCCACATTTCATTGAGAGCTCTATAAAGTTAAAAATATAAGCATACATTAATAAAAAAAGAATACATTAATATAACTTTTCTTATTGTTGATATGGAAACACTACTTTTGTACATCCACATAAAAGTTTTTAAGAAACAACTTATTAGGATTTAAGTACAAATACAAGGGTTTTCATAAAAGGAATTTTTTAGTTTTCAGTAAAGGCTGTGCTGGGATTTAAATCCAAAGCCTCATGAATGCTAGGAAAGAACTCTACCACTGAGAGTTCACAAGTCAGTAAGATCTTGCCAGGTAAATAAACAATTTCTTGAAAGTTGTCCTAAACAAAGGCAGCTACAGAGTTCTAGACCAGGAAAGATAAAATGTCTAAATGTGTGGCATATACATGCCTCAAGTACAGAGCGGGAATGGTTGTCTATCAGACAAGAAGCAGAAGGCAAAGGACAGATATAGGGATAATCCTGTATCAAGGGTTTGAACCATGGAAAATAAAGTATCTTATAGTGATGTAGATTCCAGAAAAACACTTATTTTTAAATATAAGTTTATTGTTATTAAGGTGATGCATAGAGGGAATTATCATTTCCAGAAGTCATGTAATGAGTACATTAAAAAAACACTTTAAATGGTTTTTATTTTATTCTCTTTTCTCTATAAACATTAACTTCCTTTTCTCATAGATCTTCTCCATGCATTCAGGGTTACAAAGAGCACCTGTAGAAAGCTATTGTATCTGAATATTTGGGACAGATACATACAGTGGCTGATAAAAACAGTAAACCAGGATTGTTTTTGCCACCAGGAGTCAGAATTATCACTCATTTGCAAAGCTTTAAAATAGTTAACATCTGCTGATGTGGTATATCAGGGATATAAGATTATCTTCACAGAATTTCTGCTAAAAAGATATGATATAGTCTAAGACATGGGTGGGGAAAATCAGTCCACAGGCTGTATAAAGCCCTCTAAATGATCTGGTACATAATGAGAGACAAATATGCTTGTCAGCTGATTGAGACCATTAGCCTGTACTCATATGGCCCTCTTCTGCTGATATAAATGGCCCATGGTTCAAAAAAAAAGTTCCCTACCCCTGGTCTAAGAATAAGGAAACACTGGGAGAATCCAAATTGAGACCATATGACATAAAACAATTGCCTGTCTGCAAACACATCCAAAACACATAAAAGCAAAGCAAAGATTAAACATGGCTCCAGATCAAGAGACTAGAGACATAATAACTAAATATGTAACTACAGGAAGGTGAAACATAAAAAACATTATAATTGCAGCAGTGTTAATTTCTTATTCTTTTTTGCCCAGGTACAGTGGTTCATGCCTAGAATTTCAGTATTTTGCAGACTGTGGTAACAGTATCACCAAGCCTGAGGTCAGTACGGGCTATCTTGAGTTTAAGGTTAGCCCGGGACATATAACAACACACTATTTCTACATATATAAGTAATAATATTTTTCTAATATAAAAAACAAAATTCACATAAGAAAATAAATCAGTCATTTGGAAGTAACTTACTTTACAGCATTTGGATCCAAACTAGCATATAAATAATATAAGCATTTCATTCTTTCTTCTGTTTCCAGGTTGTGGGGAACAAGATACTGGGCAAAAATTTTCTCTACTAACAGTCTAGAAAACAACAAAATAACCCCCCAAAATATAATTAATTTAGAGGCAATAGTCATTTTAACCATTTTAAAGTACACCAGTAGTCGTAGTTACAGGCACATATACAATGATCAGTTCCTTGAGTTGGAAGATTTACAGTTTGTACTGTGGCTTTATTTACACTATCATCTATCATTATGAAACATTTGTTCTAGAATTGTAAAGTATTATTTTGAGTGTGTGTGTATGCGTACGCACATGCACTGCTTCTGGGTCTGAACTCAGGGCTTAGGAGCTGTCCCTGAGATTTTTGCTCAGGACACAGTGTTCTACCACTTGGAGCCACAGCTCCATTTCAGGCTTTTTTGGAAGTTTATTGGAAGCCTGGGCTGGCTTCCAACCTTGATCCTCAGATCTCAGCCTCCTGAATATTATTCTTAAATATAGAAAGTTAGGCTGTCACATCCAATTCTTAGAAGTCTAGAACTCCAATGAATTAGGTAAGACTATATATAAAGGTATGGTTCCAGGTAAAGGTAATTCTCAAGAAACACACTAACTTCCTCCAATTATAATTTGTTCCTTTTCCATCCTGTCATGTAGTAAAAACAGAAGGATTTATTTTCTGTTATTTCCTGAAAAATGTGCACATTGGTTTTTTCTTCCTTATCAACCGTGGAATATTCTTCCTGCTTGCTTTAAATATACTACTCATTATCAGTGGAATAAGAGAACAAAAGCTTTTCATTTAACCAATGGAATATATATCCAGTGATAACTAAGCAATTTCAATTCAATGAAACATTGCAAAGTATTTCATAACAACCAAGGTTATTAGTATAATACAAAAATAGAAACACAAAATGAAAGCAAATCAGTATTTCTTTGATTGGTAGAGATTGTACTGCAAAAATAAATTATCAGTGCTTATTACTATGGGAACTGCACCATGATGCTTTATATTTATTTAATCCACATGAAAATCCAGTGAGGAAGGCATTATTATTTTTCACTTTTATATAAAACAGACACAGGAATTACATTCTAAATTGTAAGGGGCAGAATAAAACTTTAGTCTCTAGTATACCTCCAAAGTCCATGTTTATTTCACTATTAGGTTACTATTCAATCATAAACAGGGTCTTACTTAAATATACAATGTATAAATATGCAGAAATAACTGCTAACTTAGAAACAAATTATTTAAAACTGAAATAGACAACACAAGTGAAAAGCAGATTACATTAAGGTTTTAACCAACATATTAAGACTCACTTGTCATCAATGCTGTTCTGATAATAAATATGTAGAAGTTTGTCCTTTATCCAGCTGACTTTCTCTGCAGCTTCCTTTCCTGCTTCACCATGAAGACAGTATTTTTTATAAAGTTGTGCCAGACCCATCATAGCTTCTTTTCTTACTCTCCACTAGAAAATGTAACGTTCATTAGATAACAAATCTTTATACTAATCTGCAAACACTGCTAAGGCTTCACCAGTTAGAACAAACAATTTTATGTAGAAATATATTGTAGAAGAATATTTTTAAGCAGCTTTTACAAAATTACAAATTATTATCAATGTTCTTACTTAGAAATGAGACTACTTTAGTTTGTATAAATAGTTCTAAGCTGGCATAGAAATTACCAATTTTTTATTTCTCTCAAAGCAACAGTAAATGTTATAGATTATTTCATTTGATTCCCTCAAAAAACATACTGGCCAAGTTTTAGACGTGATTACAAATTAAAAAAATATATACATATATAAAATCACTGCAAATTAGGGCTTTAACATATAGGATGATTTAGTCTGCTTTAGTACCACCCCAGAAGAAGAAAAAAATTGAAGCTGGGGTGATAGCTTGGTGGTAGAGTGCTTGCCTTGCATGCATGAGGCCCTGGGTTCGATTTGTCACCAACACATAAACAGAAAAGGCTGGAAGTGGCGCTGTGGCTCAAGTGGTAGAGTGCTAGTCTTGAGCTGAAGAGCTGAGGGACAGTGCCCAGGCCCAGAGTTCAAGACCCACGACTAACCCCCCCCCAAAAAAAATTCATTATCAAGAATCAAAGCAACAGTTACAAAGAATTTATTCTGTTTACATGGTAGATTCAAAGGGAAATTCAGGTACTGTGTTAGTTGGTAAAATACACTAGGATTCCATGTTGTAAATAGCACAATGAAAGCCGGCCACGGGTGGCTCACGTCTGTAATCCTAGCTACTCAGGAGGCTGAGATCTGAGGATCGAGGTTCAAACCCAGCCTGGGTAGGAAAGACTGTGAGACTCCTATCTCTAATAAACCACTAGAAAACTGGAAGTGGCGCTGTAGCTCAAGTGGTAGAGTACTGGCCTTGAGCTGAAAAGCGCAGGGACAGCGCCCAAGCTCAGAGTTCAAGCCCCACGACGGACCAAAAAAAAAAGCACAATGAAGTCCCTTTATACAATTGGGGGGGAAGACAAAAAAGAGGCAGGCACTGGTGGCTCATACCAGTAATCCTAGCTTACTCAGGAGGCAAAGATCTTCAAAGCCAGCCCCGGCAGCCAAGTTTGTAAGACTCTTATCTCCAATAAACCACCAGAAAACTGAAGTGGCGCAAGGAAGCTCACAAGTTTGAGATCAACTTTGCCTATACAGTAAGTTCAAAAACAACCTGAACAATGTATTAGTATCTTGCTAAAAAAAAAAAGGAATACCTAGGAAACCTAAAGCTCAGAATTTAATAGTAATCTCAGTTTTACATGCAAAAACTGTAGCTAATGTTACAGAATAATGCTTCTGTGTATATGTGTGAGTACACTTATCACACCAGGGCTTACACTCAGGATCTCAACCTATCATTCTGCATTTTGCTCATGGCTGGCACTATGCCACTTCAAACAACTCCACTGTTCTAGCTTTCTGCAGACTAATTGGAGTTAACAGTGTCTCTTATCTATCTGAACTGGATTCAAACTATGATCCTCAGATCTCAGCCACCTGAGGAGTATAGGCATGAGCCACCACATTCCACAAGAATAATGGTTTTTATTATAGAAAATAATGAATTCGGGGCTGGGAAGGTGGCTCAGTGGTAGAGCACTTGCCTTGCATGCCTGAGGCCCTGGGTTCGATTCCTCAGCACCACATAAGCAAAAAAAAGAAAAAAGCCAGAAGTGGCGCTGTGGCTCAAGTGGTAGAGTGCTAGCCTTGAGCTGAAGAGCTGAGGGACAGCGCCCAGGCCCAGAGTTCAGGCCCCACGACCGGACCACCCCCCCCCAAAAAAAGAAAATAATGAATTCATTTAGCAAACAATTTAAACACAGTAAGTTAGGAAAGAATAAAAGTCCTAACACTTTACCCGTTTATCCAGTGTCCTTTCTCTTACGAAGCCAAGTAGCTGGTCATTTACTAAGGCAAGATCTCTTTTGGCAGCTGTTATGATAGTAACAATGACATCATGACGAATAGCTTCTTCTGGATCATGTGATCTAACCTTCAAATATTCTATAAGGAAAAATAAACTTAAGGTAAATGTTAGGTAATTTGTCATGATTCAGAATGACAGAAGAATAATGCTTTAAGTTTTTGTCCAAATTCAAACAGTATAAAATGTTGCACAAAATGAAAATCATTTTAATGCAGTAGTAAGTACTCTGTGATAGTAAGAAACTCCTTATGTCTGCATAGTACAGTTTTTTTGTCTTGTTTTGTTTTGGTGCTGGTACTGGGCTTGAACTCAGGACCTGGGTACTGTCCCTGGGCTATTTTAGTGCTCTACCATTTGAACCACAGCACCACTTATGGCTTTCTTGCTAAATAACTGGAGTCTTTCCTGCCCAGGCTGGCTCTGAAACATGATTCTCACATCTCAGCTTCCTATGTAGCCAGGATTATAGGCGTAAGTCACTGCTATACCAGGCTCATAGTACATATTAAGAAAGAATGCATTTTAGTGAAAAAGTGAAATAACACACTATTTGATTTACAACTAAAAGACGTAAAAAGAAATACAGAAAAATGATAAGAAGTTAGGTGATAAGTGATGATATAAAATTGAGTATTTGGTACTATCCAATAGGTAGGTTCAAATGGTTTAACTGAAGAGTAAATAATTCTAGTCTAATCAAAATGTCATCACTTTTCCAGAAGATAAATGCTTTTTGCCAGTGCTGGATAGTATCCCTGAGCCTCTTTGTGCTCAAAGCTTGCATTCTATCACTTCAGCCAGATCAACTCTCCTGTATTTTTCTGAGTAGTTTATTGGAAATAAAAGTCTCACAGAGGATCCTGCCCATGTAACTGTAACTCCTCTGTACAGTATGCTCACAAATAAAATAAAATTAAATTAAAAAAAAAATCTCACAGAGGGCTGGGAATGTGGCTTAGTGATAGAGTGCTTGCCTAGCATGCATGAAGCCCTGGGTTCCATTCCTCAGTACTACATACACAGAAAAAAAGCCAGAAGTAGTGCTGTGGCTCAAGTAGTAGAGTGCTAACCTGCAAAAGAAGCTCAGGGACAGTGCCCAGGCCCTGAATTCAAACTCTAGGACTGACAAAATAAAAAAATAAAGTCTCACAGACATTCCTGCCCCAGCTGGCTTCAAATTGCTGTCCTCAGATCTCAGCCCTCCTGAGTAGCTTAGGATTATAGGCTAGTGTCACTAGTACCCTGCTTACAATTACTTTTTCTGCTTATTGGTAGATATGACTTGTGAATATGCCAAAAGTCATACGTTCTCAAAGGCTTATCTTCTCATACTATGGTTCCTAAAATATTTTTTAAGTTAATTTTACTGTAAAGATGCTGTACAGAGGGGTTGGATGCATGAGTAAGGCAATGAGCACAGTGCTTGTCAAGCACTGTCTGTTACCCCTTCCCTTGTTGTTCTCTCACTATCCCTTCCCTCCCCCATCTAAAAAATTTCAAATGGCCAAAATGTGAAGATTTAAGTTGTAATTTTATTTTATAAAGATGAAATCATTTCCCATTCCATAAAAAATAATTATTTGAAACTATGCAGGGCAAGAGCAGCTGGCTCACGAGTATAATCCTACTCGGGAGACTAAGATCTGATGATCCCAGTTGAAAGCCAGCTTGTGCAGACAAATGCATGAAACTATTGTTTCCAATTAACCAGCAAAAAGCTGAAAGTTGAATGTGGTTCAAGTGGTGGAATGCCAGTCTCAAGTGAAAATGCTATACAAGAGCATATCCTGAGTCCAAGCCCCAGTAGCAGCACCAAAAGGAAAGAAGGAAAGAGAAGGGAGGGAAGGAGAGGGGATAAGGATTAAATCCTATTTAGAAACTGAAGTTAAATCACAGGGGACATTTAAATTTTATTTTGGCAGGAGAGATCAAGGTAACATTGTCCAAAAAAAATAATCATTCCCTGACTTATGTAACTACAACCCCTCTGTATACCACTTTCATAACAATTTAAAAAAAAATAATTTATTTTGGGTTTTTTTTTTGGGGGGGGGAGGGCTGGTCGTGAGGCCTGAACTCTGGGCCTGGGTTCTGTCCCTCAGCTTTTCAGCTCAAGGCGAGTGCTCTACCACTTAAGCCACAGCGCCACTTCCGGCCTTTTTTTTTCTGCTTATGTGGTGCTGAGGAATCGAACCCAGGGCCTCATGTATGCAAGGCAAGCGCTCTACCACTGAGCCACCTTCCCAGCCCTGGGGTTGTGTTTATAGCTCAGTGGTATTTTGTCTGGCATGTACAAGTCCATGGGTTATTTTTGTGATTAATATGTGTAATAAACTACCAGGTAACTCAGGTAACTTACCTGTAAGGTCCTTTGCTAAATCTGGATGATTCATTAAACAGTGACTGGCAAATTTTACACTTTCTAATCTCACAGGAACATGAATGTCGTTAAATCTACATAGAGAACATAAAAGTTATCGTCAAATAAGATAATCCAATATGTAAATGTTTATAACAAAATGTTATGACAGCTAATATGCTCTGATGAAAGAATATAAAGTACAGAAGTAAACAAAAATATACATAACTTAAAAAGTATTTGAAAAAATTGAATTTACCATGCTAAAACCAGTAAAAATCAGAATATTATATAACCCCAACACCAAACTAATTTTGTAGACCTAAAATGCCGAGACCTTTTCATTTATACTAAAAACAAGAAAAATTCAGAACACAAAATCAGTCTGAAAAATGTTTAAGAGAAAAGAATTCAAAAATTTGGGTATAAAGCAAACCTTAGCTGGGCACTGGTGGCTCATGCCTGTAATCCTAGCTACTCAGGAGGCTGAGATCTAGGGATCATGGTATGAGGCCTGGAAAGGAAGGTCCATGAGACTTTCATCTCCAATAAAGTATTCAAAAAAAGCCAGAAGTGGCACTGTGTTTCAAGTAATAAAGTGCTAGCCTTGAGTCAAAGAAGTTCAGGGACAGAGCCTAAGCCCTGAGTTCAAACCCTGGGACCAGTACCAGGTTAAAAAAAAAAAAAAAGAAAAAAAGAAAACCTTATATAAAAGGAAGATCCAGAAGTTCAAAAGGGACTATACAAAAGGGTGAACCATACTGCCTTCACCACAAAAATTTAATCTGGACAGGACCAACTTATAGAAGAATACTCTTTTAAAGATCTGGTATAAGAATCCAATGAATAGGAAACACAATGTGCAGTTATCTAATAATGCTAAGTCTATTAATTCAGATTTGAGATAGACTGTACAACTTTTGAATGTATTTACTAATGGCAAATTACATTGGGCTAGGGTGTAATTCAGTATTGCACCATGTTCTCAAAAATGCGTGGCCTTGGGTTCAATTATAACTCTAGTAGTAGGGTAATAATGTGATTCTAACTGAATAGAAATATTTCTGTTTTTTAAGTGATCTCATAAAAATAACCAAATAGCCAGGTAAAGAGGTTCAAGCATATAATTCCATTTATTTGGAAGGCAGAGATCAGACAGAGTAGCTGAGCGCAGTTGCAAGTGCCTCTTATTCCAAGGTAGGGAGAAGCAAAATAATCATAGTGGCACACACCTGTCATCCCAGCATCAGAAGAAAACACACGGAGGGCAGTACTTCAGGTCAGCATGGCCATAAAGTAAGGTCCTAACTAAAAATCTGTATTTTTAAGCAGAGTGGCTCCAAAATATAGAAGCCTGAATTTTCTTACCGTCCAAGAAAACATTGCCAAAGAGGACGATTTTGAGTTGCCAAATCAGAATCTTTAGAGCCAAACAATTTTGCTAAAAGTCGAACAACAGCTAATCTTTCTTCTCCATCATTGCTCTACGAAGTAAAAAGAAAGTAAATGAAGCCAAATTTACACTATTCAGATTACAAAAAAGGAAAAACTTTCCAATAGACCTAACCTTGCAATTCTGGTTATAATGTTGACAACTTTAATATATCATATGTGTTTTATTTACTACCAGAAATGTTTCCATGTTAGATCATCTGGTTCTTTGGTATTATCTTACAACAAAAATTCTGTCAAGGACAAAGCTACAAATAATTCTTTTTATTTCATTGTTCATGTGGCTTGTACTCTGGGCCTGGGTGCTGTCCCTGAGCTCTTCAGCTCAAGGCTAGTGCTCTACCACTTGAGCCACAGCTCCACTTCCAGTTTTCCGGTGGTTTAACTCAAGCGGTTGAGTGCTAGCTCAGGGACAGTACCCAGGCTGGGGTTCAGTCCCCAGGACAGGCCAAAAAAAAAAAAAAAAGTAAACACATACCCAAGCCAAGCGCCAGTGGCTCACGCCTGTAATCCTAGCTACTCAGAAGATTAAGGTCTGAGGATCATGGTTCAAAGCCAGCCCAGGCAGGAAAGTCCATGAGACTCTTATCTCCAATTAACCATCAAAAAACCAGAAATAGAGCTGTGGCTCAAATTATAGAGCACTTGTCTTGAGCTGAAGAGAACAGGGACAACACCCAGGCCCAGAGTTCAAGCCCCATGATCAACAAAAAAGAGGAGAGAAGAGGGGAGGAGAAGGGAGGGAAGGGAAAGGATAGGGGAGGGGAGGGGAGAAAAAAGAGTCTCATGGACTTTCCTGCCCAGGCTGGCTTTGAACCACGATCCTCAGATCTCAGCCTCCTGAGTAGCTAGCTACGATTACAGGCATGAGCCACAAGCTCCTGGCTGAAAAAAAATTCTTAAACGCAAAATGTTATTCATTTATTGATAGTATTAGCCAATGAATGCTGCTAGGTTACAAAACTCCAAGGAATCTAACTTCTCTGGATGCTGGAAGTAGATTATGTATACAACCTGTGTCTAATAGCACATACAGAGAAAAATCAATGGAAGTTTTATTTGAAGGATTTTCTAAGCATTTTTAATGTTCTCAAAGGAGTACAATCAAAGATTCTGAATTGTAACAGGCTGAGTTTATAGCGTTTGGAAATAAAACTGAAACCACCACAGTCATAAATTTTTCCTAGGTTATATAGTATATACATATGACATCAAAAGGGGTAACCTAATTGCATCTACTACCAAAACTAATCAAAACCTCAGTTTTTTCAATTGAAAATAATAACAATACAAGCTAGAATTTCAGAATGGAACAAAATATAGGTGATATCACATGTCTATTACTGGTATAAGACAATAAAAAATTTTATATGACAGATAATAAATTAGTACTGGTTCAGTATAAAGCTTTAAAAGAATATTGAGACTGGGTTAAGAGAAGAAAAAAAAAAACACCTCATAAGCCATTTAAGATGTTACTACCCAGTTCCAAGCCATTTTGTAGTCATATAAAAACTATGGGCCCAGCCAGGTACCAGTAGTACACATTTGTAATTGTAGTTACTTGGGAGGCTGAGAATGGGAAATAATCTGATTTGAAGTTAATCTGTATAGAAAAGTTTATGAGACACTTCTTTTCATCTAGCTGGGTACAGTGACATGGCTTGTCATCCCTAAGCTATGGGGGGAGCTAACACTAGGAAAACTATGGTTCCAGTCAGAACGTATCTAAAAACAAAAAAACAAAACAGGGCTAGAGGTTGTCCTCTCCCACCATATCCATGTCAGAGTTCAAAACCACAGGTCTAGAAAAATATTTTCTTAAAAACTTTTCATCTGGACATTTAACAAAATCTTAGATTTGTAAATTTATACATTCGTCTCACTGCTTGTTGAAAATTAAAACAGGGGCACCGGTGGCTCGTGTCTGTAATCCTAGCTACTCAGGAGGCTGAGATCTGAGGACTGCAGTTCAGTATCAGCCCAGACATGAAAGTCTGTGAGATTCTTATCTCCAATAAACCACTCAGACCACCAGAAGTCGCTGTGTGTCTCAAGTGGTAGAACATTAGCCTCAGGGACAAGGTCTAGGACCAGACTTCAAGCCCCAGGACCAATTAAAAAAAAAAAACTGCTTGGGACTGGGAAGTTGGCTCAGTGGTAGAGTGCTTGCCTTGCATGCATGAGGCCCTGGGTTCAATTCCTCAGTACTACATAAACAGAAAAAGCCAGAAGTGGTACTGTGGCTCAAGTGGTAGAGTGCTAGCCTTGAGCTGAAGAGCTGAGGGACAGTGCCCAGGCCCCACGACACAACAGAGAAAGAGAGGAGAGAGAGACCCCCAAAACAGTAGCTCTCCTGTAATTCTAGTTATTCAGGAGGCTGAGATCTGAGGGTTGAGTTCACGTACACACACACACACACACACACACACACACACTCTCACTCACTCACTCACTCTCCTGTAATTCTGGAAATGAAGCAGTGGAGAATGCCCTACTCTTGAGTTTAAGTCCAATACAAGCAAACAAAAGAAGGCTTTTGATCTGCACTATAAACATGTCATAAAATTGTTAAGACATGCCAGTGGCTCAGATCTGTAATCCTAGCTACTCAGGAGGGTGAGAAATGAGGATCATAACTGAAAGGCAGTCTAGGAAGAAAAGTTTATGAGACTCTTATCTCCAATTAGCCAGGAAAAAAAAAAAAGAAAGTGGAGCTTGGCTCAAGTGATACAGTGAGCCTTAAAGCAAAAAAGCTGAGGGACTGTGCCCAGGACCTATTCCAAAACAAAAGGGAGGCACATTTTTGAGCGCTTGATTTTAAAACTTCTTTTATTTGTTTTGTGTCAGTATTTTAACTTGTAATCCACCTCAGTTATTTTTGATCAAAGTTGTGCCACACCTCCATTCCACCTTTCAGCAGATAAGTCTCATGGACTTGTCTACCTGGGCTAGCTTCCAAATGCAATGAGCCACAAGCACCTTGCTGAATTTGACATCTTCTTATGTTTAAAAACACACCAAATGTAATAGATAAATACATTCATCCATTAATAGCAACATACTGAATATTATACATTTCAAGGATAATACTATTTTCTTCTCTACTACTATATCAATATATTGAAATTTGAGTATGTTATACTTCTGTAGTGCAAATTCTGCTCTCACCTGTAACAAGAGATGCTGTTTTATTCAAATGATTAAAAAAATACTTAAGTAAATGTAGAGATAAACTAAATCCAAATTTTGGTCTTTTATAAAGTATCTAGTACACATTTTTTCTTTAAAACTTAAAACTTGAAAATTGGTCAATCCTACCTTCAATTTGAATTCAAGCTGCGGCATGACAGATAATAATAAATGAGGATCTATAGCAAAAAGTTCCTGAATCAGATCAAAAACATGTTCTGACAAATCACTCACTGATGATCTTCCCAGCACCAGGACTTGATTGAAGAACTGTAAGAAATATTAAAAACAAAAGTATGTATCTCATTTAAAAACCTGACTTGTTCTCTATGAACATGCATTTAAATGATATAACATATGCAATGAAGAAAATGACACAGAATAGGCATTTGGATTTTTAATGTACAATAGGACAGCCATCTGATAGCAGAAAAGTAAACTTTCATATATTATCAAATCTTGACTACAACAGAAAAGATTTTTTTTTAATTGGACTATGGCTGACTTTCAAATAAGCACAAAATTGCTGAGATCAATTTTCATTAAAACAAAACCATTCAGACAACTTGTGTTCATTACAAATAATTCTGTAGAGGGCTGGGAAGGTGGCTCAGAAGTAGAGCGCTTGCCTTGCATGAATGAGGCCCTGGGTTCGATTCCTCAGCACCACATAAGCAGAAAAAGCCGGAAGTGGCACTGTGGTTCAAGTGCTAAAGCACTAGCCTTGAGCTGAAGAGCTGAGGGACAGTGCCCAGGCCCAGAGTTCAGGCCTCACCACGGGAAAAAAAAAAAAAAAAAAATCTGTAGAGATTATTTCTTTATAACAGTGAAAAAAATTATGCTCAATCTCTCAATCTCTACCATGTTATGTAAAAATGATTCTTTTATCATAAATTTAATGGATATGAGGTGGTGAAGTTGTGGTCTGTTGTTATTGTTAGCACCCAGAGAAAATGAACTACATTTTGATTATAAGACAAAAAGATTGATCACAGAAAAGCTAGCTGAGGGCTAGTGGCTGGTTCAAGTGGTACAGTGCCTACCCTGCAAACACTAGGCTCTGAGTTTAATCCCCAGGACCAGTAAGTTAATTAAAACAATTTTAAAGCCAGCTGGTAATTTTAAGTATTACAAAGAAAGAAGAGTACAACTTAAGAGCTATTTCCTTCTTGCCTTAGTAGTTAAGTACTAAATTTTTAAAAAATGTCACCAAGGAAGCTGTATGCAAAAAAGTATGCTATTTCCAGTATCCTAAAATATTCATTTGAAAAAGCAATATAAATGAAAGGAAAATATTCAGCCAGGTGGAAATACTCAGTGGCTTACAATCATCTCCCTAGCTACTCAGGAGGCTGAGATCTAAGGATCTGTAGTTCAAAGCCAGCCTGGGCAGACAAATTCTTATCTACAAGTAACCAGCAGAAAGTTAGAAGTGGAGATAAAGCCAAATGAGAGCATAAGGCCTAAATTCAAGTTCCAGTAAAGTAGAAAAGATTTGTATTTACTATTGGGCCCACAAAAAAATAAAACTGACAGGTTTAGCGAAACAGCCAAACACAAATATACACAGAATGCTACTAAGAACTATATGAAAAACTATTGATATTTCTGAAAGTTAAAAACAGTACATTCAAGGTTGAGAGATACTTTTCAATGCATAATCTTGTTACTATTTTTGCAATCATTTTACATAATAGTTTAGTGAGAAAATACCAATACTATGTCATTTAAATTAATATTTTATTATAAGATAAGCAATTCAATAATAAATGTTACACTGAAGAAGATAATTTGTAAAGGAAAACATTTTTTAAAAGCTTTAAGGCAAGGCAATAGGGAAATGGATTTTTATTAATTTTAAAGTCATAGCCATTCATATTATAAAATTAAAATGTAGAAATATATATGAATGAATGACCATGAAACACAACTCCATATTAACATAGTGGAACATTGAGTTTTATTTCTTTCCTCACAAATTATTTTTTACTTAATTTTTTTTAAAAACCAAAATTGTATTCTTAATTAAGTTTTTGTTTTCATTCTTCTATCAAGAAAGGGTCATACTGTGTAGACCAGAGTAGCCTGAAACCTGCTATGTAGCCCAGAGAGGCTTCTCAAACTCACAGTACTTCTGCCTCAGCCTCCCTCCCAAGTGCTGGGATTACAAGGGTATGCCACCATGTTGGCTCAATGAAATTTCAAGTATTTTTATACCACCTATTCAAGAAGAAATAGAAGGGTTTCAGAAAAACGATCTAGAAGACAGAAGAAATTGCGTATAGATACAGAACTTCAAAGGTAAAGACGCAGGAGAAATGGAAAGAGATTAACATATTTGGGAGATATTAAGTATAAACACAAAAGCCAAAGATGGAGTTGGAGACAAACCTTTTTAAATAACATCTACCACTTTAAAGCAACTCCAATAAAATTACAAAGTTATGCTGTCTTTTAAAAAATTGTAATCACATTCAGATATAAAAGCTTTTATATATCTTAATACAATGGTTCAGACAATAAATCTGAATGTGAATAGTTCTAATAAACATATATTTGATTAAGAATTACACAATTATAAAATATAGACAGATAATACATACATTAGCAATGCACGCCTCAATAGTCTGGACTGTCCTTTTCAACAAGACTTTTGCAAGGTCAAAGGATTGTTTATTTAAATTCTGAAAAATAACAAAAATGTGAAAAATTACAAAATAATTGAATTTATGAAACACCATCATAACACTACAGTCTCAAATCTATTAAAATATGAAAGATGAAACAAATACAAGGGAATTCCATTTAAGGTTTAACCATCTACTTTAGTCAGGGAGTCACAAATGCCTAAGTTGCTGAATGAACTTCAACAAATCCCAAAGTGAAATACAATATAAGACACTAATAAGTGGAATCCTCTATTAAATTTTGCTGTACTTAAAATAGACATAAGACTTCTTGGCTTTGTTTATATACTGATCAATATGAACTGGTAACTATATCCACGTATCCTAAATACCCTTGACCGGCGCCCCTCACCCCATTCTAACCCACCCATGTTAAGTACTTCATTGCCCAATAAATTTCTTTCTTTAAGAAGAGTAGATCTGAAAAGTGTTCTAAAAAAGGGTCTGGTCATTTGTTATCTGACAATGGTAACTGCTTAAATCTCAATATATCATAATCAATGTAAGGATCTAATAAAGACCATAACAATGACATATTCTTGATTTTTAAAAATTTATTGAAGAAATTATAAATTGAGGATTTGAACAGAAGGGGAAATGAATGGGGGAGAATAAAGGAAGGGCTGATACTGACCAAGAAGTACTGTATTCACAACACGACTTATGGAATTAACCCCTCTGGTACAACTAATAATTTTTTTTTTTTGGGTCCGGTCGTGGGGCCTGAACTCTGGGCCTGAGCGCTGTCCCTCAGCTCTTCAGCTCAAGGCTAGTGCTCTACCACTTGAGTCACAGTGCCACTTCCGGCTTTTTTCTTTTTGCTTATGTGGTGCTGAGGAATCGAACCCGGGCCTCAGGCATGCAAGGCAAGTGCTCTACCACTGAACCAACTTCCCAGCCCACAACTAATAATTTTTAAATGAGTATTTTATGCACAAAAAAGAAAAAAATTATTATCTTGAAAAACACACTAATATCTCTCTATACTATAAAGTTGTTTGTTTTGGTCGGTCATGGGGCCTGAACTCTGGGCCTAAGTGCTGTCCCTCAGCTCTTCAGCTCAATGCTAGCCCTCTACCACTAGAGCCATAGCACCACTTCTAGCTTTTTCTGCATATGTGGTGCTGAGGAATCAAAACCAGGGCCTCATGCATACGAGGCAAGCACTCTACCAATCTACCCAGCCCTATATTATAAAGTTTGGCACCACAGTGAAATTTATTCATTATGGTTTTGTACTTTTCTCAAAAAGTGGATATGAAACTATACAGTATAGACCAATTATCATAATTATCATCAAATTGTTTATGTAAAAGGCAATATAGTAATGATTTTAGGTTTTGTGGGTTATGGGCATACAATTCTGCTGCTATTGTTTGAAATCAGTCATAAAATAAAAAGATGCTCAGCCAGGAGCCAGTGGCTCATGCCTGTAATCCTAGCTACTCAGGAGGCTAAGATCTGAGGATCACAGTTCAACTAGCCTGGGCAGCAAAGTCTGTGAGACTCTCATCTCCAATAAACCACCAGAAAACAAGAAGTGGTAATATGACTCAAGTGGCACAGCGCTAGCCTTGAGCTGAACAGCTGAAGGACAGCACCCAGGCCCAGAGTTCAAGCCTCACAACCAACTGACTAAATAAATAAAGGGCTGGGAATATGGCTTAGTGGTTGAGTGCTTGCCTAACATGCATGAAGCCTTGCGTTAGATTCCTCAGCACCACATACACAGAAAAAGCCGCAAGTGGCACTGTGGCTCAAGTGGTAGAGCGCTAGCCTTAAGCAAAAGCAACTCAGGGACAGTGCCCAGGCCCTGAGTTCAAGACCAAGACTGGCACACACACCAAAAAAAAAAAAAAAAATTAAAGGAAACACTATGATTTTTCTTTCACATAACTGAATTGTGGGCATTACTACCCAGGACATGATTAAGTAAACAAGTGGTTTTTTAATACACTGCCAATGTGATAACAATCTTTCTCATCAATGACTAACTAGCAAATAGCATATACACTGAGGATACAGTGACCAATAAAGATTTACAATAGATGAGATGATTCATGTCAGGTGAAATGGAACAGGTAGTGAGAAATATATACCATACTAGTCAGAATGGTATGCAATTTGAACCTTATGAACTATTTCAGGAATTTCTCATTTAATGTTTGTGGACTATGGCTAACAGTAATATATGGTGCAGAAAAGCATAGAAATTATTGAGAGGACTTAACTGACTTACTATCAATTTTCATCTATTAGCAATAGCTTCCAAATTCTCACTCTAGGCTTTTATTCCACAGGCAAAAAAAAAAAAGGATAAACTAACTTAAAATTACCTTACTATTTTTCTCTTCTTTTTTAAATTGGTGGTCCTAGGATTTGACTTTGCGGGGCAAGTGTTCTACCACTTTGCCATGCTCCTAACCCTTTTTTTGCTTTAGTTGTTTTTCAGGTCAGGTCTTGCTTTTCTGCCTAGGATCTGAAACAATTCTCCTACCATGACACTGCTAAATATGTGAAGCTAGGATCACAGGTGTATTCCACCACATGCCTTTTTGGTTGGGCTAGCCTTGCACTGTTATTCCCTTAATTATTTGCTTCCCAAATAGCAGTGATTGTCAGTGTGAACCAATGTGATTAACCTGTGTTTCTTAATGAAGGGTACATTTCACACTAAAAAAAAAAAAAAAACATTATTCCAATTCCAAATTTCCCTTATTCTGCCCGAGGTATTTTTCTTTTTCTTATACTATCAAAAACATTCCCTAGCAGTCCGTGCCTATCACTCTATATACATGGGAACCTGAGATCAAAGACATAATGGATGAATACCAGCATGGACAGAAAAATCCAAAGGAGAGGGTATTTGATGAATAGGACCATAATCCCATCTATGCTGAGAAGCCTAGAACAAAAGAAATGTAGTCTAAGCCCAGGCTTTGGCTCAGACCCAAGCAGTAGGTCCTTTTTCAAATAACCAGTGAAAAAAGGGACTAGATATGGCTCACAGGTAGAGGAATTGCCAAACAAGCTGAAGTCTAAGGCCAGGGTCAAAATCTAGTTCAAATGGGCCCAGTGATTCATGCCTATAATCCTAGCTACTCAGGAGGCTGAGATCTGAGGATCATGGTTTAAAACCAGTCCAGGCAGCAAAGTCCCCATGAGACTCTTTTCTTCAATTAACCACTCAAAAACCAGAAGTGGAGCTATTGCTCATATGGTAGAGCACTAACCTTAACAAAAGAGCTCAGGGACAGCAACCAAGCCAAGTTCAAGCCCTATAACTAAAGAAAAAGTAAACCTAGTTCAGCTAACGACAACTAAAAAATCTTTTCTCCAACTACAGAATCATTTGAATTAATGAAGTATAAGCATTTAGATATGCAAAGAATTAAATATTAATCACATATTTCAGTAGCTAAGTACTATTAGAAGCACTGGGTAAATAACAAGTTCAGAGTAGGCTTGAGTAAATATCTCATAGGAAGTCACAGCAATGGGGATGAATGGGACAGAACTGAATCATCCTGTCCCCCCTCGCCACAACATTAATCATATACTCTCACTTCTGCCTATTCTTTTCCTGAAAGTTCCTAAGAAAACTGTGCAATAAGAGTTCTTAAAAAGAAGTTCCAATTCCCATTGTGTTTAGTGGTACATACCTGTAATATTATCATTTGGGAAACTAAGGTAAGAGGATTGCCAGTTTGAGAGCAGCCTGATAGCTACACAGTAAGGCCCTATCTTAAACTTTATTTTTTTTTTAATTTCTTTTTTTTTTTTTAATTTTTTATTTTTTGGGTCTGGTCATGGGGCCTGAACTCTGGGCCTGGGCGCTGTCCCTCAGCTCTTCAGCTCAAGGCAAGCTCTACCACTTGAGCCACAGTGCCACTTCCGGCTTTTTTCTTTTTGCTTATGTGGTGCTGAGGAATCGAACCCAAGGCCTCATGCATGCAAAGCGAGCGCTCTACCACTGAGCCACCTTCCCAGCCCCCTATCTTAAACTTTAAAAGAGCAAAGAAATCCAATCTCTCAGATTCCATATCTGTGTTACAAATAAAGAAAGACAACAGCCCAACCATTATAATTTATGGGTTGTTTGTGAGTGATGAATACAAAACACTTCTTATCCCCATAAAATAAGTAGCACTTAGCTGAATGAAAAAAAATTTTTTTTTTGTTCCGGTTGTGGGGCCTGAACTCTGGGCCTGGGCACTGTCCCTCAGCTTTTCACCTCAAGGCTAGTGATCTACACCATTTGAACCACAGCAACACTTCCGGCTTTTTTCTTTTTGCTTATGTGGTGCTGAGGAATCGAACCCAGTACCTCATGCAGGTGAGGCAAACGCTCTACCACTGAGCCACCTTCCCAGCCCCCTGAATGAAAATCTTACACAATATTAATGAGCATATCTTCTAAAAATAATAGCTATAAAATACTGTGGAAAATGGCAGTAGGAAAAATTACATAGGATTGCAAAGAGCCAAAACTAATCATTGATTTGTGTGTCTAGCATTACCTTTAAAAATTAATCAATATCTTCAAACTATACAGACCTTATGTGCAGGTATGAGGTTAATAAGAATGGAGTCCAATAATTCTTGAGTAACTCCATCTCCTTCCATGATGATAGAACTCATCAAATCTAGCATGTGCATTTGTACCTTCTTATTGTGGCTATTGCTAAAAAATAAAAAGAAAAGAAAAAGATAATAATTTAAGTATATAAAAAATATAAATTTGACAATTCCACTAATTATTTTTCCTTTTTGTGTGAGACAGAGTCTAATTATGTAGCCCAAGTTGGTCTTGAATTTGTGATCCTCTGTCTCAGTCATCCAAGTGCTAAGACTACAGAAAAATAATGCTATATCAGCTACATTTCCCAGTTTTAACAACAATCACAGATATAAAAAGGATTCTTCATTTGAGAACTATGCTCACAATGTCAAATTAGGCTATAAAGAAGTTTTTGCTTCTATCTTGAGTACTACAGTAGCTGTAAGATAGTATTGAAAAGTATTTCACAAAAACAAAGAGTACTTTAATTTCTAATGAAGTCCACATCCTCTACAATTTACTGATCTCTACTCCCTAACACACACACAAGAGAAAAAAAGATATTAAATGATGTCTTGGGTGAATGCATGACTCAAGAGGTAGGTAGAGAATATTTGCCTCTCAAGCACTAGAGCCCTCAGTTCAAAATCTACATCTCAAAAAATGGAAAAGAAAGAAATGGTGTCATCTATACTAATATTATAAATATGCAACAAGGATTAAGACTCAGGAATCACATAGAACTCTTTAGAATTAACTTGATTATCATGAATAACTCAGCCATTTGGTATTCAGTGATAATACACAAAGCTATAGTGAGTACTGGTGGCTCACCCATGTAATCCTAGCTATTCCGGAGGCTAATATCTGAGGATTTGGGTTCAAACCCAGCCTAGGCAGCAAAGTCCAAGAAATTCTTATTGTTATTAATTAACCACCAAAAGGTAGATATGAAGATGCAATGCTAGTGGTAAAATACCAGCCTTTAAATAAAAAGCACCAAGATCCCTGTAGTACTGGCCCTAGAATTGTCACACACACAAATAGCCCCATACCAACAACAACAACAAAAATCCAACTTACAAGTTGGTAAGAAAATTGTCACTGTTAGAAACTTACAAGTTTGAGAAAGTCAACTTTTCACTTCTTCACCAAAATATCTTGTATATTTTACAAAATACCAAGATTATGAAGTATCAACTAGAAAGTTCTATACATGAAAGAGGATGATAAGAGACTTTCAGTCTGATAAAACAAGAAAAGGCAAAGCAAAACAAAAATCTATGTACTTGACTCTCTGATCCATATTTATTTGAGGGTAAGAAGATAGGAGAAAAGACAAAAAATTTCAGATTTCAGAAACCTCTCAATCAGTAACTTTTCTAACAAGATGCAGGAACATTAACAGAGGCAAGATTGTAACTGAAACCAAAAACTGGGGAAAACATATCCAACAGCCTTTGGAAGGAAAAACAAAACCAGATCATTTTCAAGTCAATTGCCTAGAAAAAGTGTAGGCTGTATGGGCAAGAGGCCATCAAAGGGCCTGATGATTCCCCAGAGTATAGATTAGAATTTGCAAGTAGTGTATCAGAAGAGATAGAAATACTGACAGAGGGGCTGGGAAGGTGGCTCAGTGGTAGAGCGCTTGCCTTGCATGCTCAAGGCCCTGGGTTCTATTCCTCAGCACCACATAAGCAAAAAAAGGGAAAAAAAAAAGCCAGAAGTGGCGCCGGACCAAAATAAAAAAAAAAAAAAAAGAACTGACATAAAAAAAAAAAAAAAAGAAATACTGACAGAGTAAGCTCAAAGAATCTTCAAGTGTTTAATGATCAGCTTGATGATCACACAAGCAAATGCCTTGACTTTAAGAACCCACTGAATGGAGAAGAGGGAATAATCCCTGGAACTTTAATCGAATAATATAATTTAGTATAAACCCACATATCCTAAAAGCTTAATAAGCATACACACAGACTGGGAAGGTAGCTCAGCAGTAGAGTGCTTACCTTGCATGCATGTGGGGTTTTGTTGTTTGTTTTTTGATGCCAGTACTCTGCCTTGAACTCAGGGCCTCATGCTTTTGGTAGCTTTTTAGTTCAAGGCTGAAAATCTACTATGTGAGCCACAGCGCACTTCCAGCTTTTTTTGTTGTTGTTGGTTGGTTGTGGGGCTTGAATTCAGGTTTTGGGCGCTTTCCCTGAGCCTCTTTGTGCTCTTTGTGCTCAAGGCTACCACTCTACCACTTGAGCTACTTCTGGTTTTTGAATGGCTAGTTGAAAGTAAGAGTCTAATGGGGACTTTTCTGCCCGGTCTGGCTTTGAACTGCAAACCTCAGATCTCAGACTCCTGAGTAGTTAGGATTACCACTGGTGCCCAGCCTCTCTAGCATTTTTTTGGGGGGGTGGGGCAGGTCGGGGAGAGGTCAGTTGTACCAGCTGATCTCTGGGCCTAGGCGCCATACCTGAGCTCTTCAGCTCAAGGTGAACACTTTACCATTTGAGCCACAGTGCCACTTCTGGTTTTCAGGTAGTTAATTGAAGATAAGGGTCACAGACTTTCCTGCCAGGGCTGGTTTTAAACTGAGATCTTCAGATCTCAGCCTCCTGAGTAGCTAGGATTACAGGCGTGAGCCACTGGTTCTGTGTTATTCTTAATGTTACCCTCCACTCTCCTTCCCCCCATCCCCAGCTACTTTTCAGATATTTTAAATTTATTTTTAGGCAATTATGTATCATAAATAGTATTTCTTCCTTTTTGTGTATATGCGTATTTATTTTTGGTCTGTCATGTGGCCTGAACTTGGCCTGGGCACTGTCCCTGAGCTCTTCAGCTCAAGGCTAGTGATCTACCATTTGAGCCACAGCAACACTTGCAGCTTTTTCTGCTTATGTGGTGCCGAGGAATCGAACCCAGGGAGGGAATTTTCAAACATACAAAAAATAAGAGAATTCATCACCAGCAGACCTACACTACCAGAAATGAAAACATGGGCTGGGAAGTTGGCTCAGCTTGCCTCACATGCATGAGGCCCTGGGTTCAATTCTTCTGCACCACATAAGCAGAAAAAAGGCAGAAGCTGCACTGTGGCTCAAGTGGTAGGGCACTAGCCTTGAGCTGAAGAGCTGAGGGACAGCACCCAGGCCCAGAGTTCAGCCCCCAGGAACAACCAAAAAAAAAAGGAAATATTAAAGGAAGTACTCCAGACTAAAAAAATCTACAAGATATAAATGTGCATATGAGTAAAAAAAACAAAGCATTTTGTGAAGATATAATATGTGTCTGCCGGGTGCTACTCAGGAGGCTGAGATCTGAGGATCACAGTTCAAGAGCCAGCCAGGGCAGGAAGGTCAGTGAGACTTTTATCTCCATTTAACTACCTGAAAACCAGAAGTGGTGCTGTGGCTCAAGTGGTAGAGCACTTGCCTTGAACAGAAGAACTCAGGGACAGTGAGAAAGAAAAAGAAAAGAGAGGGAGGGAGGGAGGGAGGGAGGGAGGGGGAGGGAGGGAGAGAGGAAATGAGATGTGTCAAGTACAAATCAGTAAGTTCTTTTAAAAGACTTTTTTTTTCTGGGGGGTAGGGGCCGCCAGTCATAGAACTCAGGGCCTGAGTGCTGTCTCTGAGCTCTTTGTTTGTTTTTGACTGTGGATTTTTGTTTTGTTTTGTTGTCTTTTTGTTTTTGTTATTGCACTTGTTAGGCAGACACTTTACCACTATGCTACATCCTAGCCTCTGAGCTCTTTTTGCTCAAAGCTAATGCTCTACCACTTTGAGTCAGAGCTCCACTTTCAGTTTTTGAATTGTTAATTGGAGATACAAATCTCAAGGGGATTTTCCTGCCCAAGCTGGCTTTGAACTGCTATCCTCAGATCTCAGCCTCCTAAGTAGCTAGGATTACAGGCGTGAGTCACTGGCACCCGGCTGCTAATTTTTTTTTTTTTGGTCGGTCGTGGGGCTTGAACTCTGGGCCTGGGCACTGTCCCTCAGCTCTTCAGCTCAAGGCGAGCGCTCTACCACTTGAGCTACAGCGCCACTTCCGGTTTTCTGGTGGTTTATTGGAGATAGGAGTCTCATGGTGGTCTCTCCTGCCCGGGCTGGCTTTGAACCGCGATCCTCAGATCTCAGCCTCCTGAGTCGCTAGGAGCACCCGGCTCCAGCTGCTAATTATTTTAATGAGAGCAACATTAACAGTCTTCAGACTCATTAACTAAAAAAAATTTTTTTAAAGCCAAGGACTAAAGCCGGGCACCAGTGGCTAATGCCTGTAATCCTAGCTACTCAGGAGGCTGAGATGTGAGGATGGTGATTCAAAGCCAGCCAAGTCAGGAACATCTGTGAGACTCTTATTGCCGAGGACTAGCTGCTCACACCTGTAATCCTATCTACTGAGGAGGCTGATATTTGGAGGATCACAGTTTTGAGGCCACCTTAGACAGAAAAGTTTACAAGATCCCTTCTCACTTGAAAGTTGGACACACAAGCACATGCCTGTAATCCTAGCTTTGATGAGAAGCCTAAAATAGGGGAATTGTAACCCAAGCATACATTAGGGAAGGGAGACTTATCTCAAAAATAATCAGTACAGCCAGAGGCGCACAACCTAAAATCATAGCCTACTCAGGAAGCTAAAATCTAAGGATCAAGGTTAAAAACCAGACTAGGCAGGAAAGTCCCAAAGACTTTTATCTTAAATTAACCACCAAAAACCAGGGAGTAAAACTGTGTCAAGTGGTAGAGCACTAGCTTTGAATTTAAAAAAAAAAAAAAAAGCTCAGGATAGTGCCCAGACTCTTAATTCAAGCTCAAGGAGTGCACAAAAACAAAACAACAAAAACAGCATGGAAGAGAGCTTGAGGAGTGGCTCGGAGGAAGACACATGCTTTACAAGGTCCTGAGTTCAAACCATAGTGCCAGCCCACCCAACCCAAGCCCCACCCCCAAAAAAGTGATTTTGTGATTAAATAGTCCCAAAATCAGAGTAACTACAGAATGAGAGGTGGATTTAAATGCATAGTGAGAAAGGGGTAGAACAGTAATATTAAAGCTATTATTGAAAGAATTTTTTTAAGCCTCCAAAAATGAGGTAGAAGAACAATGGACATAAATTGTTCTCACTGGGGTACATACATCCCATGACAACGCTGTCCTTATCATCCAAATACAGAGCTTATTTGACCAATCATTACATCTAAGGATTTACCTATGTTTCTGGCTTGACCAATCAAACCAAAGGCTTAAAATTTTCTTTTGCAGTGAGGTTTGCATTTTCATGTACTTCTATATAGATTTTTTTTTTGTCGTCGTGGGGCTTGAACTCTGGGCCTGGGCGTTGTCCCTCAGTTATTCAACTCAAGGCGAGCGCTCTACCACTTGAGCTACAGCGCCACTTTTCATGTACTTCTAAAACCTAGTCAGTGTATTAAAATGCTGGCCTGGCCTGCTAGGGAAAATGAAAAATAAGTGACTTAGTTGTACTATTACATTAGCCAACTTCCAATGTCCTAAGAAAGGACTGCAAACATGAGGAAGAATCCAGAACAGACATAAACAACCGTTAACCAAAAACATAGGCTAAATAAAATGGTAGCTGTCTTAACACTATCAAGTTGTAGGGCTCTGATGGTTTCCTCTTTCTTTTTCCTATCTTTTTTTTTCTTTTCTTTCCTTTTTTTTTTACATTTTTTCCTCAGGCCAGCCTTAGACTGAAATGCTTCCACTCTGCCTGCCAAATAGCTGAGATTATGGATTTTAATTACCAAATCCATCCTAATTAGGGTTTCCTATTAACTTTGCTAGGGCCAGCCTTGAATTCCTATCCTTCTATCTATACCTTCCAAGGAGCTGGGATTGTAGGTATGATTTTTATTCTGTTTTGTTATACTGTAGAAGTTAACTAATACAAAAATTTACTTATTCTATCATTTAGTCTAATGGCCTACTGGTAGTCAAATCCTACCAAATGTTGTTTGTTTTTTCCCATTCAATCTTTTGCATAGATTTCTGTCTTAAAAATAGGCCTGTCTGATTCTTTACTGTTTATTCTAGGTTAATATTAATTTTATATTCGATTCAGTTTTTATTTAAAAAATCCACAGAAAACTGTTCTCCATAATGCAAATCATTACCTATATATGGCTAATGAACACTTGGAAGTATGGTCAGAGCCATTTATTAAAAGGATAATTAAGCCCTAGCTACTCAGGAGGCTGAGATCTGAGGACTGCGGTTCAAAGCTAGCCAGGGCAGGAAAAGCCATAAGACTCTTTATCTCCAATAAACCACTAGAAAACCAGAAGTGGTGCTGTGACTCAATTAGTAGAGCACTAGCCTTGAACTGAAGAGCTGAGGGACAGCATCCAGACCCAGAGTTCAAGCCTCACGACTGTCAAAAACAAAACAACAACAACAAAAGGATAATTAGCCAGGTGCTGGTGGCTCATGCCTGCAGTCCTAAATTACTCAGGAGGCTGAGATTTGAGGATCATGGTTAGGAAACAGCCTGGGCAGAAAAGTCCCCTTGAGACTCTTATCTCTATTTAATTAACCATTAAAAAACCAGAAGTGGCACTGTGGCTCAAAGTAATAGAGCATTAGCTTTGAGCAAGAGGAGAGCTTAGAGATAGCACCCAGGCCCTAAGTTCAAGCCTCACAATTGACCCAAAAAAAGGATAATTCTTTTGGACATAGTGGAATTGATAAAGTATTAAAATAAATTGCATGTTCTTCCTACTTGTCTGAATTTTGCCATTAGAAATTTAAAATTTATGTAAGACATTGTTTACATATTTAAATGCTTTATAATACAACTCATTAAGATGCTTTTTTTTGTCCTTTGTAGGGCTTGAACTCAGGGTCTAGTTGCTGCCCCTGAGCTCTTCTGCTCGAAGTTAGCCCAGCAAAAGCCTTTCTTAACTATAAGAAAAATACAAAACATCATTTTGAGATCTTTTGTCCAGTAGCCTGTTCGAAGCCAACACTCTCATGCTCTATTACTTTCCCTATTTCTATGAAACAAAAGCTGACTTAAGCAGTGTTTTATAATTTTTCCCCAATCTCTAAATGGGAATGGAAGAACTTTAGTTCTCCCAAGGAAAGGCCATAGAAAATTATCAAAACAAACCAGATAATCAAGTGCAGATGATGAGAAACATACATTTGGTACATGCCATGTACCAAATGGTTACTTTATACATGGATAAAGGTATCAAAATCAGTATGCTTAAGGATTTGGATATCATGATTCTCATCACTAATGGTACACAGATCACTTGTGATTTCTTCTCATAATTTGCTATTTCATGACTTAAAATCTCACATCATTCATGTTCCAACTGTATGTTTGTTACTGCTTCTACTGCTAAGTTTTTTCAAAACAAGGGCTCTGCTTAATACTTCTCTACTATTTCACAGCAACCAATAAATTTATATTGTAAATTCAAAACAGCAGTATAATGGCAAAGATAACTTATTTTCCTCTTCATATTACCACTTCTAAAGAAACAATCTTTTAAGTCTAAAAATTCTTCAAACACAAATTAGAGCATAAGAGACTTCAATATATACAGAAGAAAAAAAAAATGATTTGAAAAGAAACTTACTTGATTACTGAGAAGAGAGTCCTAAAAAGCTGGATAAAAATTTCATTGCAATCTTCCAATTCAAAGCAGATGTTATACGACTTAACCCAAGCTAAATTCTTAAAATGAATAAATAAAAATAATTAATCTCATATGTACAGAATAGCAACACAAAACTAAACTTATTAGTAAATTTAAATTTTTATCACTAGTAAAATTTAACTTTTAGAATTACGAGTTTTTATTAGAGCCTATAATGACTCAATGTATAATAGTCTATATTTAAAAAGACATACACTTGATAGCATGAACTTTTTTCAGATTTATTAACAGAGAGGTTGATAAGCATACATAATATACATAAACAGAATGTTAAGGAGCACTGAAAATCTATTTTAGATCAGAAAAGAATAAAAACAAATAAGATACAATGAAAACTGGTTTCAAACTAATCTGCATCCATTAGAATACATTTATCTTTTCAAACTATAAGGAACAAGGTAAGATTTTCTTTTCCTTGTAAATGTAAAAGGTTTTTCATTAGGTGGCTTTCTATAAAATAATGGTTCATTTAATATCATAAATATAAAAATTTGCTAGTATGCAGAACTGACATTTATGAAATAAAGTGTTAGGATTTTTTACCTCTAATAAATAAAAGTATCTATTAAATTGTGGGCTCTTTGTATCCTCCAAACCTTTTAATTGTCTGGTAATAAACAAAAATATGTCCTGTTAAAAAAAATAAAATATATTAATTTAGACATACTTATTATTCTTTCACATCACATTGTCTCTATATTCTTTATATATTTGTTACAAAAAACAAATAAAACTCTCCTTTAACTGAATAACTTAAAACTACGCAAGGCCCATTATTCAAAATGACTGGGAAATAAGAAGCAAAAATAAAGATGGTTAGTTATACTCATCTTTAGCCTTTCTAAGAACCCAGCGTCTGCGTCTTATTCAACTGTATTACTTCTACTACAGAACTTCCACATCACTCAGTATCTTCACCTTGCATGTCAAACAACTATCTTCATTTTTAAGAAGCTGAATAAGCCAATCCACTATTTCCTACATATAAATATCAATTTTCATGACCCAGTTTTGAATTTAATGTGCATCTACAAAGATGTAAACAACTAGTACAAGAGTGATGATCGTGCTTGATAAGACAATGCTTGATAAGAAATGTACTCATTATCTTGCCCATGTAATTGTAACCCCTCTGTACAGTATTTTCACAAAAAAAAAAAAAAAGAGTGATGATTGTGCTTTAATTCTTTTGTTGCTGCTTTTATTTTGAGGCAGGATCTGAGTCGGTAGCCTAGTCTGGCCTCACATTCTCAATCCTCTAGCCTCAGTCAATAACATTCTACGACTATAGATGTCAGCTACCACCCCGAGACTTCATTTCTAGTTGAACTTTCTTTAGAACTTTTAATTCAAAATAGTACCAACATGTTACAATATGAGTTTTGCACTACTATAATTCTCCCTTATACAGAGGGAATATACTCCGAGATTACCAGCAGATGCCTGAGACTAGACACTAATAAACCCTATCGTAATTTTTGTTTTGGGTTTTTTTTTTTTCTTTTTTGCCAGTTTGGAGGCCTGAACTCAGGGCCTGGGCATTTTCCCTAAGCTTCTTTTGCTAAAGGATAGCACTCTATCACTTGAGCCACAGCGCCACTTATGGCTTTTTCTGTTTATGTAGTACTGAGGAATCGAACCCAGGACCTTCATGAATGCTAGGCAAGCACTCTACCCCTAACTCACATTCCCAGCCCCCTACAATAGTTTTTTTTTTAACACTATATACACACACCTATGAGAGCTGAATATATAAATTAGACATGGTAAGGGATTAACATTAATAATGAAATAAAACAAAACAATACGTTATAAAAGTTTGCATCTGGAGAACATTAAAATACGGTGACAGTTGATAACTGAGACAGCCATTAAGTGACTAATGGTCTGGCAGCATATACAGTGTAATACAGGATAGAGGGATGATTCTTGTCTCAGGAAAGATGAAGCAGAAGAGTATAATATTTCACTATTCTCTGCAAAACAGTGAGATTTTGACATTTCTGAATCATTTATTTCTAGAATTTTCCATTTACTACTTTTGACCATAGTCAGCTGTAAGTGACTAAAACTCTGAAAGAGAAACTATGGATGGGGAGGGAACCTACAGCATTTACCAGAAAGTTGTCCAAAAGAGTAAAACTTTCCAAGAATAATTGATTTTATTATTCATATTAACTTTTCATGTTTTTGTATTAATTTTCATTTTAGTTTTCATATTATTGAAATGAAATCAGTTCAAGGGAGCTATATAAATGTTCCTGAAACATTTTGAATGAAGGCAGAATCACCAATATAAGCACATAGTTTTGCTTGTTAAGTAACCTATAGGGGAATATAGCTATTTGAACGTATAAATTCTAGTACAGCACAGTTTTAAAAACCCTCATTAATCTACTATTAATATGTAGGCTTTGTGATGGACTAGCTTAAAGGATAACTTTTACTTTTCTTTTTTTTTTTGGGTCCGGTCATGGGGTTTGAACTCTGGGCCTGGGCGCTGTCCCTCAGCTCTTCAGCTCAAGGCTAGCGCTATACCACTTGAGCCACAGCGCCACTTCCGGCTTTTTTCTTTTTGCTTATGTGGTGCTGAGGAATCGAACCCAGGGCCTCGAGCATGCAAGGCAAGTGCTCTACCACTGAGCCACCTTCCCAGCCCCTAATTTTTACTTTTCAAAAGCTCAGAGTAACACTATTTTTGGAGACATGAAAATTGTCTAATAATACAATAATTAATATAATAATAAAACTAATAATACACTCAAAATTATAAGAATATAAAACATGCTCATAAAGATAAACTATACAACAAAAATAAGTCAATTTTTACTTTTGTAAAAGTTTGTAAACATTGTATTTACCTTAAGTTTATCATGGGAAGTATATGGAGCTTCTGGGGCATATATGCGAAATATGTCAGCCAAACAACAAGCTACAAGGAGACGTACATCTTTATTAGGGTTCCTGAGGAAGAATTCAGATGCAAGATGCAAGGCTAGTGGGAGATACTGCTGCTTTTCATCTTCTGAATCTTGATCCATATCCATAAAAGTTTTTACTACCATCTGTAAAAATATATAAATGAACAATATATGATCAACTATGGTACTTAGTGATGACTAGGAAAGCAATTTGATTTTTTAAAAACAAATCTGGGCCGGGCTCCAGTGGCTCACATCTGTAATCCTAGCTACTCAGGAGGCTGAGATTTGAGGATTGTGGTTCAAAGCCAGCCCCAGTAGCAAAGTCCAGGAGACTCTTATCTCCAATTAAACACTAGAAAACTTGAAGTAGTGCTGCGGCTCAAGTGTCAAGAGTGCTCACCTTGAGCTGAGGAGCTCAGGGACAGGGCTCAAGCCCACACAGAATTCAAGCCCCACGATCGACCAAAAAAACAACAACAAATCTTGGATAATGGCTCATGCCTGTAATCATAGCTACTTGGGAGGCTGAAATCTGAAGATAATGATTCAGCCCAGGCTAGAAAACCCATGAGACTCTTATCTCCAATAAACACTCAGAAAAAGCCAAAAGTAGCTGGTGGCTCAAGTAGCAGTAGTAAGCAAAAGAAGCTCAGGGATAGCAGCCAGTCCCTCAATATAAGCCCCAAGATCAACAAACAGACACACAAAAAGGGGAGGAGATGGAAATGATGATATAGCTCAATGGTACTATGTATAAAAATAGTCCTGAGTTCCATTCAAACTAGATCTTTAAAAAAAAATTGTTAGTGTTATTACAGAGGTGATGTAAGGGGTGAGGGGGGTGGGGTTTCCAGTTACATAAGTTAGGGAAAGTCAAACTAGATTTTTAAAACTAACTATAAATTTTATATTCATTCATTCCTGGGAATCAAAACCAGGGTCGTATACACGCTAGCAAAATGCTCTACAGCTGAGCTACATCTGTAGCACCAAAGTAAAGACTGTTAATAGATTCATTTATTCATAAATTCATTTACTCAGAATGTCTTACTATGGTACAAAAGCTTGCCTACACTGATCCCAAGTGATCCTTCTCCCTTCCATCTTCTGAATAGTTTAGACTACAAGTTTATGTTATCAAATCCAGCTTTCATTACTAATTTTATATCTAGCTCAAGTAAAACTAATTTTATATCTAGCTTTAGCTGAGCGCCAGTGCCTCACACCTGTAATCCCAGATACTCAAGAGGCTGAGATCTGAAGATAGCAGTTCAAAGCCAGCCTGGGCAGGAAAGTCTGTGAGACTCTTATCTCCAATAAACCACTCAGAAAACTGGAAGTGGTGCTGTGGCTCAAGTGGTAGAGCACTAGCCTTGAGCTGAAGAGGTTAGGGACAGAGCTCAGGTCCAGAGTTCAAGCCCCACAAGACAAAAAATAAAAAGGTCTGGGCCTTATATGTACAATCAAACTGACTTGATATTTTACATCAATTGCTTCTTTTATATTTTATAATCAAAGTTGCTTTATGTGCTTTTGTAAAAACTGCTACTTTAACATGATTATGATATCACAAAATAAAGCCATGTTTAAATGTTTCCATATAGCTGTAATTATAAACTTTCCTATTATTTATGTCTATAAAACAAGTGTGTTTTATTTTTCATTTGAAATGCTACAACCGAGCCTAAGGCTTTGTGTATATTTTAAGCCACATACCCTTAGCCTCGCATATGCATTTTGTGATTTCAATAAAGACAAATACATGAAAGAAAAATTCTCGATTTTTTTTTGGGGGGGTCCGGTCGTGGGACCTGAACTATGGGCCTGGGCGCTGTCCCTTAGCTATTCAGCTCCAGGCTAATGCTCTACCACTTGAGCCACAGTGCCATTTCTGGCTTTTTTCTTTTTGCTTATGTGGTGCTGAGGAATCAAACCCAGGGCCTCATGCATGCAAGGCAAGCACTCTACCACTGAGCCACCTTCCCAGCCCCAAATTCTCTATTTCTTAACCCTAGAAAATAATCACTATTCACATTTGTTTCTTGATGCTGGCCTGTTTTCTCTGCAAATAATTATTTATTCATGTATCAAATAATTAGAAACCAATTATACAAAAGGAAAAGCTAATTAAACTGACCGCCCTCTAGCAAGAATAGAAAGAAAAAAGATAAGTCACAAATTACTAACATCAGAAATAAAAAAGGAGATGTATTATATACATTAGGTAGAAACACTACCTGTCACATAAAATACAACAATCTGCATATTCCTATTCCCACAAAAAAAACTGAATATAAGTGAAATAAATAAAATCTTCAGCAACAGTATTCACTGGTGAAAAGGTCCAAAATTCACAATAGATAAGTATACTAGAAGCTATTCCATTCATGACAGCAAGCCCCTCTCTGTCATTCTGTTCTTATTAAGCTACAGATCTTGGTGTAGAAATACTGTCTGTGGTTAGTAAAAAGTGAAGTTAGGATTTTTTAAGCTTTATATATTCTTCTACTAACATTTTAATAGATAGTTATCTGATTGGAAGAAAAGAATAAATACATAGACAACATCTGGAATATAGGAATACTAAGAATAAAGACAGATGGGTGCAGGTGACTCACACTATAAATCCTACCAACTCAGAAGATTGTGATCTGAGGCTCACCATTTGAAGCCAATACAGGTTGAAGCCAATTCCAGAGACAAATCTGTAAGACCCTCATCTTCAATTAACCAGCAGAAAGCTGGAACTAGCAGCATGGCTCAAGTGGTAGAAGACTATCCATGAACAAAAAAGCCAAGCAAAACTTTGAAGCCCTGAGAGTTCAAGCCCCAGTACTGGTAAAAGGAAAAATAAATAAGAAGCAAAAGAGATGTTAAGAAATAAAAGACAATCGTAACAATCACAACAGTAGAACTAAGGAGGTTACCTGAAATCACAGTATTTTTACAATAAAAACTATGTACAAATTTTTTATAATCTTTATTGTTTTTCTTAAAGCATATTTTTTTTTGTTTTTGTTTTTGTCGGTCATGGGGCCTGAACTCAGGGGCTGGGCACTGTCCCTCAGCTCAAGGCTAGTACTCTACCACTTGAGCCACAGTGCCACTTCCAACTTTTTTTTATTTTTCTGCTTATGTGGTACTGAGGAATGGAACCCAGGGCCTCATGCATGCAAGGCAAGCACTCTACACTGAGCCACCTTCCCAGCCCTAAAAAATTAAAAAAAAAAAAAAAAAAAAAAAAGACATTCAACAGGGGCTGGGAAGGCGACTCAGTGTAGAGCACTTGCCTTGCACACATGAGGCCCTGGGTCGATTCCTCAGTACCACATAAGCAGAAAAAGAAGCCGGAAGTGGCACTGTGGCTCAAGTGCTAGAGCACTAACCTGGAGCTGAAGAGCTGAGGGACAGCGCCCAAGCCTAGAGTTCAGGCCCCACAACTGACTAAAAAAAAAAAAAAAAAAAAAGGCATTCAACAGTCTTTACTTCCCCAAGCTGGCTTTGAACTGTGATCCTCATAGCTCATCCTCCTGAGTAGCTAGGATTATGGGCATGAATCACCCGTGACCAGATCTTTTCTCTTTTTTTTGGGGGGGGGAAGCATTCCTGGGGTTTGAACTGAGGACCTGGACGCTGTTCCAGGGCCTCTTGTGCTCAACGCTACCCTCTACCACTTGAGCCACAGTGCCACTTCCCGTTTTTCTGAGTTGGAGATAAGAGTCTCACAGATTTTCCTGCCAGGGTTGGCTTCAAACTTCTCAGACTTCAGCCTCCTCAGTAGCTAAGATTACAGCATGAGCCATTGGCGCTCAGCTCTTTCCTACTTTTTACAAATAGAAAACAAGACATATTTTTGTCATCTATTACTATATAACATTAAACAGTAAACATTTATCACAGATTTTCAGAATAAATAACTGGAAGGCTGCCTGGGCTGGGTGGGTTCAGCTTGGAATTTCTCATAAGGTCGCACTTGGGTGCAGTTGTCTGAAGTTTGACAGAGCCTGCAGGATATTTTTTTTGGGGGGGGAGGTCCAGTCATGGGGCCTGAACTCTGGGCCTGGGCGCTGTCCCTCAGCTCTTTAACTCAAGGCTAGGGCTCTGCCACTTGAGCCACAGCACCACTTCTGGCTTTTTTGGCTTATGTGGTGCTGAGGGATTGAACCCAGGGCCTCATGCATGCGAGGCAAGCGCTCTACCACTGAGCCACCTTCCCAGCCCCGCCTGCAGGATATTTTGATGGAAACTCTTTCATAAGGTTCTAGTTCAGTACTAACTATTGTAAAAATACCTCAATTAGATACTATCTTTTTAGACAGAAGAATGAAATGCCCTTTATGGAAAGCCTTCCTCCAGCAGGTTATCTAAGACAGCAAGTCCTAAGTGACAATCTTTAGGACTTAACCTCAAAAGGAATGTAAAGTGGGCTGGGAAGGTGGCTCAGTGGTAGAGTGCTTGCTTTGCATGCAAGAGGCCCTGGGTTTGATTCCTCAGCACCACATAAGCAGAAAAAGCTGGAGGTGGCACTGTGGCTCAAGTGGTAGAGTGCTAACCTTGAGCTAAAGAGCTGAGGGACAGCGCCCCCATGACCAACAACAACAACCAAAGGCATACAAAGTGATTTCTACAGTAGCTTATTAGTTGCTAATAGATTTATTCATGTGAAAAAGGACTACACAATCGAGGAAACACAAGGAAACAAGGATCATTTGGGGGCTATCTTTGGACTATACCATACCATCTCCCCTACTATTTATACCATTGTAGTCCTCTCCCATGATTTAGGATTGATCAAAGACACAATAGGCAGCCTAATATAAAAGGCAGTTTGATAAGTATTTATACATTGTGACTTCATTGGTATCAGAACCCAGTATTAGGATCCTAGGAAACCCAGACCAAAAAACAAACAAACAAACAAAAAAAAAACATGGGCAGAGCCCTGAAGATGAGCCATTACACAGAACATATAGAAGAGAATGGATGCCCTAAATAAACACCAATCTAAACTTAGCACCAAGACACCAAATGGAATGGGAACCTCCACACAGTAAATTTACAAAAGTATAAGATGACTGGGAAATATTTCAGATATACAATGCTTGCCTAGCATATACAGGTCCTATAAAATAAAGAAATGAAAGTCTATTTATATGTGTTTTCTGAGGCAGGTTCTGGGGTTTGAACTCAGTCCGTTCCTTTTGCTAGGCAAGTGTTCTACCATTTTGAGCCACACCTTCAGCCTTTTAAAAAGTATGCTGCAGATTGTATGAGGAAAGAGGTTTGGTTCCTTATCCCCTTTCCTATGCCTCCCACATAACTGGGATTTAAGGCATGAGCCACCTTACCAGCTTGTTGACTAAGGTACGGTCTACTTCCTCAAGTAGCTGGAATAACAAGTATAAGCCACTATGCCCCAGTTAATACATATTTGAAAATTAGCCTCTGTAGGTTTATTACCATCTAATAAACTATATAGCAATTTCTAAAACTAGAAAATATTTATAGTTCCATATCTGTGCTTACTTAAAACTATGAAATAAGAATAATGTTTACCGAGGCTGGGAAGGTAGCTCAGTGATAGAGTGCTTGCCTTGCATGCATGAGGCCCTAGGCTCGATTCCTCAGCACCATATAAGCAGAAAAAGCTGGAAGTGGTGCTGTAGCCCAAGTGGTAGAGAGCTAGCCTTGAGCTGAAAAGCTAAGGGACAGTGCCCAGGCCCAGAGTTCAGACCCCACAACCAACAACAACAACAAAAAAGAATAATGTTACCTAATTAATAAAACTATGAATGGTTGCTAACAACAACAACAAAAAAAGAAGCTAGGCACTGGTGTCTTACACCTGTAATCTTAGCTACTCAGGAAGCTAAGATCTGAGGATGGAGGTTTGAAGCTAGCCTAGGCAGTAAAGTCCCTGAGACTCTTATCTCAAATTAACCACTCAAAAACTGCAAGCAGTGGGGTGGCTCGAGTGGTAGAGCACTAGCCTTGAGCTGAGCTGAGGGACAGTGCCCAGGCCCAGAGTTCAAGCCCCATGATCAACTCCCTCCCCCCAAAAAAGATAACCTTAGGTGTCTGATTTTGAAGTATTTGTGAGGTAAAGGACAAATAATAATATAAAACAAATAAATTATTCCACATTTTAACTCATATAATTTAGAAAAAGTACAATTTATATGTCTATTATGGGTGAAAACATTTGTAATCATACTAATCTAACATTTATTGAGTTCCTGCTAAATAGCAAGAAAATTCAAGAAATTTAAATATTCAATTAATTCATTTAATACAATGATATCATTTGTGAGACATTATTTATTTTGAGATAGCAACTTGGTAAGTTGCCCATGGTGGTCTCCTCAACTTATACTCTTCCTGCCTCATTCTCCTGACCATCAAGTGTCAAAGGCAGAGCCAAAACATTATTAATTGCTTCACTTAACAGAGGAAACTGAAGTCATGTAACTTCCTAAGGGCATAGCAAGGCACTATGGCTAATCACTCTTACTTTACACCCTTATCTATCTTTTATCTATCTATCTATAATGTGTGTAAATATATGTATATAAAATTGTGTGTGTGTGTGTATATATATATATATATATATATATTATTACAGGAGGAAGGAGTGACCAAAACTGACTACAGGAAAATAAAATATATGTATTATGTTATATAGACTAAAGGACATAATAGAGATTATAACTGATTTTTCTAGGTTAACTCCAAATTATAACTGATGTTTTCTAGGTTAGCTAGGCGAAGAGTACACCAGAAAAATTGGAGATGACACTTGTAAGTTTTACACTGTACTTGTAAAATAACCATTATTTAAAGCTTTTTCTTAAAAAAGAAAAGAAAAGCAATGGTTTTTGGGGGGAGCAGGGTTGGTTTTGTTTGTTCTTTCGTTAAATGGATTAACAGTTGGAAAAATGAGATTCACAAAGTTTCTGTATGTGAGAAGAGACACATGGAGTTAATTATGCTATGAGCTGAGAAAAAATCAACAATAACTACAGGGAAATTCCGTAGAACCAAGATGAAAAGAGGGAGTAGCAAAAAGTAGACACTGGCAGAGAAGCAAGAAGAGTAAGCAAAGCTTCCCAACACAATAATGACAGAGAAAGGGAACTAAAAAAGTTCTTAAAATCTCTTCACTCAGCTAATATTAAGCAAGGAAAAAGGATTATTAGATTCATAAATGAAAAAGAATATTACCAACTGTATAGAAATAGACGGATTATAGAGCACCATATGGATAATTGTATTCCGACAAATTAAATAACTTAAATGAAATGTACAAAGTCCTACAAAGAAAGACCACCAAAACTGCCTGAGAAGAACCACAAAATAGGCTAAAATAAATGATGTTGAATTAGCAGTCAAAGGATACACACAAATAAAAGCCCAGGCCCAAATACCATTACTGCTGAATTTGACTTGATAAACATAAAACCATTTTGACTCTGACAACAGCAGTAACAACAACAAAACAGGAAGCTCAAATATTTCCAAGTAAAAAAAATTTTTTTGGAGGGTAAGGGGTTGGTCCTGGGGCTTGAAGTCTGGACCTGGGCGCTGTCCCTCAGCTCTTCAGCTCAAGGCTAGCGCTCTACCACTTGAGCCACAGCCACTTCCGGTTTTGAGTGGTTTATTGGGGATAAAGAGTCTCACAGCCTTTCCTGCTTCGACTGGCTTTGAGCTGTTAACCTCAGATCTCAGCCTTCAGAGTAGCTGGGATTACAGGTGTGAGCCACCGGTGCCTGGCTCAAGTAAATTTAATGTATGAAGTTTTACCCTAATTTTAAAATCAGAACTACAGACAAACAAGTAACTCTTACAATATGTCTTCAACAAAATATCAGCTAATTAAACTGAGCAACATATAAAAACAATTATAACATGATGATAATTTACCTTGTGAAAATTAAAATGTGTGTGACTCTAAGTATCACTATTCCACAATACTGTGAAATATGTGAAATTTAGGCAATCTTACCTAATCTCAACTAATAAAAAAGTAAGAGAAGGGATGGGTTAAGAGAGATGGGTGACAATGCTGTCAGATACTTTGTCCTCATATACTGTTTGGTAGAACGGAAACTTTTTTGTACAACTACTTAAAAGATAATTTTTTAATTAAAAAAAATTATAAGCCAGGGCTGGGAAGGTAGCTCAGCAGTAGAGTGCTTGCCTTGCAAGCATGAGGCCCTGGGTTCAATTCCTCAGCACCACATAAACAGAAAAAGCCGCAAGTGGCGCTGTGGCTCCAGTGGTAGAGTGCTAGCCTTGAGCTGAAGAGCTGAGGGACAGCACCCAGGCCCAGAGTTCAGGCCCTATGACTGGCAAAAAAAAAAAAAAATTATAAGCCAGGTACCAGTGGCTCATGCCCATAATCCTAGCTACTCAGGAAGCTGAGATGTGATGATTGAGGTGCAAAGCAACCTTAGGCAAGAAAATCTATGAGACTCATCTCCAATTAATCACCAGAAAACCAGAGGTGGCGCTTTGGCTCAAGTGGTAGAATACTGACCTTGAGCTGAAGAACTCAGGGATAGTGCCTAGGCCCAGAGTTCAAACCCTACAACTGGGAAAAAAAAAATTATATACTATTACCAAGTAGAATTTATACCAGGAATCCAAACTTGGTTTAATATCTGAATATTCAATAATGGAATAAATTATATTAGTAGAATACAAAAAAAATCATGCAAAGATGCTGAAACTGTATTTCATAAATATCACTTGATGATTAAAATAAAAAATAGCCAGGTACCGTGGTTCACACCTGAAATCCTAACTACTAAAGAGGCTGAGATTCAACAATCCTATTTCAAAAACCAGCCTGGATAGGACAGTCTCTCCTTTTTTTTTTTTTTTTTTTTGGGTCGGTATGGAACTTGAACTCTGGGCCTGGACGCTGTCCATCAGCTCTTCAGCTCAAGGTGAGCGCTCTACCCTTGAGCCACAGTGCCACTTCTGGTTTTCTGGGTGGTTTATTGGAGATAAGAGTCTCAGACTTTCCTGCCAGGGTTGGCTTTGAAACCAAGCCCCCTCTAACCATCATGAAGCTGGAAGTGGGGTGCCAGCCTTGAGCAAAATATCAAGAAATTATGAGGTTAGAGGTTAAAAAACTATATTCAAAGGTCTGGGAATCAAGAAAGAGAAGAGATAATAGAACTGTTAAAAAAAAAAAAAAGCATGAAGAAACAACAAAAGAGAGAAAGAGACAGAGACAGAGAGAGAGACCCAGAGAGAAGTATGAAGCAGTTAGCCCTACTAACTCTAGTTCCTAAGTGAGGAGAAGAGGCCAAAGTCACAAAGCAAGTCAGGCAGCTCTTGGTGACAACAAAGTCCAAGCCACAGGAGAGAACTGACAGTTCTCTTAGTTTTAAATCCAGCCTGGGAATTTGGCAACAGCAACTCTTATGTGACAGGCTAACACTGAAGAAATTAATTGCATTATCCCCAAACCTGTTGCCACTTTGAGCAGCAGTTTGAAACTAAGCTATTCTGGGGAACTCAAAACAATCGTAAGAAACAAATCACAAGTCAGAGAGATCCTTGGGCATACCCTGCCAGAGAGTATGGATGGAATGGCCACAAATGGCAGTCATGGACAGAAAGGAAAGTCATATACAGACCCTCTGGGGTTAAGCAAGCAGCAGGGGTCTCGGACTATGCTGTGCAGACACTTGGTGTCTCCACTCGGTGTAGCAAGGTTCAACTCGGTGTAGCAAGGATCAAGCCCCCACCACTTGTTAGATTACTATGGCAACTGAGAGCTCTGAGACTGCAGACTGCTCAGACTGTAGAGCTGCCTCACTGAAGTATGAGGACTGCTGCCAAGTAGGACTAAGAACTCGAGTCCAGGTCTCTAGGATCTCTCGGTTTCTGCAACATTTTTCCTCCCACAGTTCGCTGTGAACTGGAGTCTAAAAGCACTAAAATCAACAGGTTGTATCAGGTTCCCTTGGTTCTCCCCATCCAGTGCAGACCTTAGTGCTGTTTGTGTCCCCTACTCTTTAGCCCTTGGCTAGACCCCTTGGCTTGGGTATTTGTTGCCTATGGATGCACAAACTGGAGAGGTGGGAGAAAGGGAAGATGGAGGATGGGGAAGGGGTGGAGGGGAACCAACTTTTAAAGTTTCCCTGGACCAGAAGCACTTAAGTTTATTTACTGGGGCCAGAAGAAGTTCCTAGTAAGCAACAGGAAGGTTCCGAAATGAATGCAGCCTGACACTGATAACATTCCCAAACCAATTCAACTTTTATCATATAGTACCAATTAGTATGGTGGGAACAGAGAAGAACTACTAGATTCTAGTTACAACCTACTACCCCTCTACCTTCCATTTCAGACCTCCCAGATTCCAACATTAGAGGACCTGAAAGTGTTTATTTTTCCACTTTTTTTTTTTTACTATTTTTTAAGTATTTTTAAATCTATAAATACTTTCATTTTTTAAAATTTTCTATCTCATCTTACCTTTCTTATTTGCATGTTTTTCTTTATTTTGAATTCATTTTTTTTTTTGGCGGGGGTCCGGTCGTGGGGCCTGAACTCTGGGCCTGGGTGCTGTCCCTCAGCTCTTCAGCTCAAGGCTAGCGCTCTACCACTTGA
>NW_012267224.1:18927252-18932429 GCF_000151885.1 Dipodomys ordii
TGGGTTTGATTCCTCAGCACCACATAAGCAGAAAAAGCCGGAAGTGGCACTGTGGCTCAAGTGGTAGAGCACTAGCCTTGAGCTGAAGAGCTGAGGGTCAGCGTCCAGGCCCAGAGTTCAGGCCACATGCCCCACCTCCCCCCAAAAAAAGAATCTTCTGTGGTCATGGTTTAATAGTCATGAATTGCTTTAGTTTATACTTGATTTTGAAGGTCTTCACTTCTAAGGAATAATTTGGTGGATATAGTAATCTTGTTTTAGGGCTTGAAATGCATGTTCCTTTTTTGTTCTAAGTGCTTGGCATTTTAACTATAACACAATATGGACAGGGTTTTTTTCCTGGCCATATTTATTTGGGATTCTCAGAACTTCCAGTACTTGGGTCTCCATTTCTTTGCCTATATTTAGAGGAACTTTTCTTCAATAATTTCATTAAATATCTCATGTATGTGTGTGTATATGTGTGCGTGCGCGCTTCTTTTGCTTGGTATAATCTACTGATGATGATTTCCATTGCATTTTTATTTGATTTGATTTACTGAACTTCTTCAATGTTTGTTTAGTATGTTTCATAGTCTCTTTTTGCTCAATTTCTTGTCCAGATGGTTAATTACCTGTCCAAATCTTGACTCTGATTTCACTCAGCTGTTCATCTGAACTGTCTTTGAGGCCAGCCATTTTTTTTTTGTCAGTCGTGGGGCCTGAACTCTTTACCACGGAGCCACCTTCTCAGCCTCTGCAGAAGATTCTTAAAGTAATGTTACACATGGGGCTGGGAAGGTGGCTCAGTGGTAGAGCGCTTGCCTTGCATGCCTGAGGCCCTGGGTTCGATTCCTTAACACCACATAAGCAAAAAGAAAAAAGCCGGAAGTGGCGCTGTGGGTAGAGCACTAGCCTTGAGCTGGAGAGCTGAGGGACAGCGCCCAGGCCCAGATTCAGGCCCCATGAACTGGACCCAAAAAAAAAAGTAAAAAATGCTACACTCAAAAGAGGAACGAAGATACAGTTGTATACACAATAACAAGTTCTCATTTAAGAATAAATCTCATGGGGCTGGGAAGGTGGCTCAGTGGTAGAGCGCTTGCCTTGCATGCCAGAGGCCCTGGGTTCAATTCCTCAGCACCACATAAAGCAAAAAGAAAAAAGCTGGAAGTGGTGCTGTGGTTCAAGTGGTAGAGCGCTAGCCTTGAGCTGAAGAGCTGAAGGACAGCGCCCAGGCCCCACGACCGGACCCCCCAAAAAAAAAAAAGAATAAATCTCACTACAACAGATAAATAAGAATTGGGGAAGAATCAAACAGTAACTCTGCTAATCACCAAACCTTGAAGACAAAAGGAGAAATCAGTACCTAAGCTTTCAACAATAACCCTAAATATTTTTGTAAACGGTCTTTTATTCACTAATTGAAAAACTAAAAGTAACCAAATGGATTAGAAAATGAAATCCAGTCAGGTACTGGTGGCTCACACTCGTAATTCCAATTACTCAGGAAGCTAAGAGCTACAGGATTGAGGCTTGAAGCCAGCCTAGGCAGCAATGTCCACAAGACTCCATCTCCAAAATAACTAGCAAAATGCCAGGCTGGAGATGTGACTTAAGTGGCAGAGTACCAGATATGAGGTAGCCCTGAGTGAAAGAGCTAATAAGGGACAGCTCCTAAACCTTAAGTCCAACCCCCACCACCACCTTCCATATACACACACACACAAATCTGAAAAACAGCAATTATTTTATTAGGATTATCTCACACTTGTAATCCTAGTTACTCAGGGGGCTGAGCCAGCTTAGGCAGGAAAGTCTGTGAGACTCTTATCTCCAATTAATCACCTCCCCGCCAAAAAAATATAGAAATGGAGCTTTGAGCAATCGAGAACTGAGCATGATTGTGAATCCCTGAGTTCCAGCCCCAGTACAGACACCACAAAAAAGTCAGAATGGCCAAAGAAGATCAATCAAAGAAGAACAATCCATCAATCCAATATTATAAGCTGAATATGCCTGTAATCCCAGCACCAGAAGGTAAAGAGGATTGGGAGTTTGAGGTTTAGGGTGCATGGCAAGTTTTCAGACCCTGTCTCAAAGAAACCAAGTACTGGAGATATACTTCAGTGGTACAGCACAAACATACCTAGCATGAGAAACTACGGGTTGTAAATATATATATGCACTCAACACTGATATACTCAATTTCATAAAATTTACATTTATGAACACTGTGACAGACAGGCTAGACGTGTGGCTTGAATGGTAGAGTATGTGCCTAATAAGCAGAGAGCCATGAGTCCAAATCCTAGTACCACCAAAATAATAATAGACTAGATAGGCATAACTCACTATCACTGATAGATCATCTGCACAAAAGATAGATAAACAAAGAAACCAGTTAAGCTACATCACTGACAAGGTAGACCTAACATCTCCACAACATTCCATCCAATAGAGATGCAACACACATTCTTCTTGACGTATGGAATTTTCTCCAAAATAACCACAATTTGGCTATAAAGTAAGTCTTAACAAAGCTGGACGCTGGTGGCTCACGCCTGTAATCCTAGCTACTCAGGAAACTGAGATCTGAGGATCGCAGTTCAAAGCCAGCCCGGGCAGGAGAGACCATGAGACTCCTATCTCCAATAAACCACCAGAAAACCGGAAGTGGCGCTGTAGCTCAAGTGGTAGAGCGCTCGCCTTGAGCTGAAGAGCTAAGGGACAGCGCCCAGGCCCAGAGTTCAAGCCCCACGGCTGACTAAAAAAAAAACACAAACAAAATAAAAAACACCTGAAACCATTTATTGTATCCTATCAAATCATAGGGAAAGGGGCTGGGAAGGTGGCTCAGTGGTAAAGCGCTTGCCTTGCATACCTGAGGCCCTGGGTTCGATTCCTCAGTACCACATAAGAAAAAAGCCGGAAGTGGCGCTGTGGCTCAAGTGGTAGAGTGCTAGCCTTGAGCTGAAGAGCTGAGGGACAGCGCCCAGGCCCAGAGTTCAGGCCCCACGACTGGACCCAAAAAAAAAAAAAAATCATAGGGAAATAAAATTAGAAATAAAGGGGACACTGAGCCCACTAGTGGCTTACACCTGTGATTCTAGCTACTCAGAAGGCTGAGGTCTGAGGATAACAATTCAAAGCCAGCTTGGGCAGGAAAGACTGAGACTCTTTCCTCCAACTAACCACCAAAAAGCCAAATGTGGAGGTATGACTAAAGTAGAAGATGGCTAGCCCTGAGCGAAAGAGCAAAGGGACAGCTCCTAGACCCTAAGTCCAAGACCTACTACAATCCCATAAAAACACACAAAAATCTGAAAAACAGCAATTTTTTATTAGGATTATCTCACATCTGTAATACTAGCTACTGAGGCTGAGATCAAAAGATCTCAGTTCAGCCGGGCGCTGGTGGCTCACGCCTGTAATCCTAGCTACTCAGGAGGCTGAGAGCTGAGGATCGCAGTTCAAAGCCAGCCCGGGCAGGAAAGGCCATGAGACTCCTATCTCCAATAAACCACCAGAAAACCGGAAGTAGCGCTGTAGCTCAAGTGGTAGAGTGCTGGCCTTGAGCTGAAGAGCTGAGGGACAGCGCCCAGGCCCAGAGTTCAAGCCCCACGACCGACAAAAAAAAAAAAAAAAAAAGATCTCAGTTCAAAGCTAGCTAAAGCAGGTACGTCTGCAAGACTCCTCTCTCCAATTAACTGACAACAAACAAAATCTGGAAATGGAGTTTTGAGCACCAAGGGTCTAGGATAGAGTACAAGCCCTGAGTTCAAGCCTCTAATCAGTACCCCAAAAATACATACAAATAAATAAATAAGAATTGAGTAGAGGACTAGAAAAGTGGCTCAGTGGTAGAGCGCTTGCCTCGCATGCATGAGGCCCTGGGTTCGATTCCTCAGCACCACATAAACAGAAAAAGCCAAAAGTGGTGTTGTGGCTCAAGTGGTAGAGTGCTAGCCTTGAGCTGAAGAGCTAAGGGACAGCATGCAGGCCTAGAGTTCACAACAGACAAAAAAAAAAAAAAAAAACTGAGTAGATAAAGACTACACAAAATTATTTCAAAGAGATCTTAAAACAACCTGGGCACACACCTATAATCTTAGCTATTCAGGCTATATAATGCAAACAATGTATCTAGGCAGAAATGGACATAGTATGTTCAGGAAACCAAAAGAAGGTTAGTAAAACCAGACATAACAAAAATATTGAAGGTAAATATTTTTATTTTTTTATTTTTTTGGTGGGTTGTGAACTCTGGGCCTGAACTCTAGACCTGGATGCTGTCCCTCAGCTCTTCAGCTCAAGGCTACAACTCTACCACTTGAGCCACAGCGCCACTTCCAACTTTTTCTGCTTATGTAGTGCTGAGGAATCGAACCCAGGGCCTCATGCATGCAAGGCAAGCACTCTACCACTGAACCACCTTTCCAGCCCCTGAAGGTAGATCCTTGAAGACAGAAATTTAAATTTCTGCTGTAAAAAGTATATCTCGCTCTTCAAGATATACTGCAATGGTCTGAAGAGTAGCTCAAGTGACAGAGAACCGGTCTAGAAAGTGTAAGGACTGAAGTTCAAATCTCAATACAGCCAAAAGTTTAAAATAGCCAAGGAGGGGCTGGGAAGGTGGCTCAGTGGTAGAGCGCTTGCCTTGCATGCCTGAGGCCCTGGGTTCGATTCTTCAGCACCACATAAGCAAAAAGAAAAAAGCTGGAAGTGGCGCTGTGGCTCAAGTGGTAGAGCGCTAGCCTTGAGCTGAAGAGCTGAGGGACAGCGCCCAGGCCCAGAGTTCAAGCCCCATGACCAACTAATAATAATAGTTATATATATATATATGTGTGTGTATGTGTGTGTGTGTGTGTGTGTGAGCTAGAGCATGCGCACACACACTTGTACTCCCAGAACTTAGAAGGGTGAAGCAAGAGGATCTTGTTCAAGGCCAGTGAAATCAATACCTCATTTTTTTTTTCTTGGAAGTAGGACATTCTAATTTGGTTAAAATGTCTGTCAAGTTCAATTTCTAAAAGAACTCAATAAATGGACAACCCAACCCAATGCTCATCCTAGGCTTGGTTGTAAGTCCATTTATAATCAACAGTACTTCTGATATTCAACCTATTTTCAAATGAAAATGTATATATAGTCATAGCTTTTTTTTTTTTTTGGTCCGGTTGTGGGGCCTGAACTCC
>NW_012267224.1:18932984-18937284 GCF_000151885.1 Dipodomys ordii
GCTCGCCTTGAGCTGAAGAGCTGAGGGACAGCGCCCAGGCCCAGAGTTCAAGCCCCACGATCGACAAAAAAAAAAACCAAAGCTACAATGTGTAGCCCACCTTTCTGCTGGTTAACTAGCAATCGTATCTTGTGGACTTTTCTGCCCAGGCTGGCTTCTAACCTTGATCCTCTGGGTCTCAGCCTCCTGAGTAACTAGTATTAATTATAGGCATGAGCCACTGCGACCAGCTCAACTTCTACTTTTTATCCAGATTACTCACCAACAGAATTCATGGTTTTAATATTCTTTTTGTTGTGTGTCAGTCTTAGGGCTTGAATTCAGAGCCTGGTCTTTGTCTCTGAGCTTTTGTGCTCAAGGATTGCACTCTACTACTAGAGCCACAACTCCAAGCTTTCTTGGAGTTGTCAATTGAAGATTAAGAGTCTCACAGGCTTTCCTGAAGGGGCTGGCTCTGAACAGCGATTCTCAGATCTTGGCCTCCTGAGTAGCATGGAGGTCAAGACTTACAGGCATGACTCACCGATGCCTGGCAGGTTTTAATATTCTTCATTGAAAAATTTAGTAAAACTTAAAAGATAAATATACTACATAACAGCATTACAGTTCACAGGTTTATATTTCAGCTTTTCAGATTCTTGCTTTAAAACCTCTAACTTTAAAAAGCATCAATTAAGTAACTCAATTCATGTGTAATCTTTAGTATCAAGTCTAGGGATGTAACTGAGTGGCAGAGTGCCTCTTCAGTGAGGAGATGGGTTCAATCTCTCAAGACACACCAAAAAGATTTTAATGAAAAAAAAACTGTCTAATTTCTCCTAAAAAGGCAACAAATGGAACCTAAAACACCTGATTGTCGGGCACCGGTGGCTCTTGCCTATAATCTAGCTACTCAGGAGGCAGGAAAGTCCATGAGACTCTCATCTCCAATTAACCACCAGAAAACCGGAAGTGGTGCTGTGGCTCAAGTGGTAGAGCGCTCGACTGGAGCTGAAGAGCTGAGGGACAGCACTCAGGCCCAGAGTTCCAGCCCCATGACCAATAACAACAACAATAGGGGCTGGGAAGGTGGCTCAGTGGTAGAGCACTTGCCTTGCATGCCTGAGGCCCTGGTTTCAATTCCTCAGCACCACATAAGAAAAAAGAAAAAAGCCGGAAGTGGCACTGTGGCTCAAGTGGTAGAGCGCTAGCCTTGAGCTGAATTGCTGAGGGACAGCGCCCAAGCCCAGAGTTCAGGCCCCACGACCGGACCCAAAAAAAAATAAACAACAACAACAAAAAAGACATAACATCACAAACATTTATTAGACATTATACTAAAAACTCTTAAAAGCATAACCGTCAGTTCCTACAAATAAGTTTCACCAAGGTGACCAGAGACACACCTTCTTGCTTCATATTCCATCATCTAGTCTTATTGTAAATTTGAAACCTCTCCATACAATCATTCCTTCTCTACACTCCTATTTTAAAATACTTTTAAGCCGGGTGACAGTGGCTCACACCCATAATCCTAGCTACTCAGGAGGCTGAGATCTGAAAATTGTGGTTCAAAGCCAGCCCAGGCAGGAAAAGTCTGTGAGACTCTTATCTCCAATAAACCACTAGAAAACCGGAAGTGGAGCTGTGGCTCAAGCAGTAGAGCGCTTGCCTTGAGCTGAAGAGCTGAGGGACAGCATCCAAGCCCAGAGTTCAAGCCCCATGACCAAGCCCCATGACCAATCAAAAAAACAACAAAAAAATACTTTTAACACATTCATCAGGACTAGTAATAATAATTTTTCCCAACAGCTCATTGTCTTGCTCTCTACCAAGCTAGCCCCAGTTGTGACAAGCAACACTTTCCATGTCCTCTGAAGTGTAAAGATAACCAATGTCGCAAATGCACACTTGTTAGGAGGCACACTAATAGCGAGTTCCACTTGAGCCATACCTCCAGCCCAAACTCAATCACTACTTTAAGCTAATCTCATAACAATTACAGTACTCTGGCCACAATTTATGTCAATGATGTCAGAAATGTCTCAGGATGTTGAGGTGCTGTATAGGGAAAAGGACAAAACTCAAAAGGAACTCAGCAAGGCAAAGCGGAAGGGTGCACCATCAGCCAAAAAGCTGGCAAGAAAACATAACACAGGCCAGCAGCTCCTTTATGATCCCGGAGGCAGTAGGCCCTGCCCCACTGCTTGAATTGGCCAAACTCAGGTTCACAATGTGCATTCAATTGGCTATTTTGAAGAGGATAAGATGGTCACATATGATCACATAAAGTGACCATTAAGACTCTGTGATAAGATTAACAGAAACAAGCAATCTCAAAACATACACCATCTATTCTCTTGAACAATCTGAAGTTTGTCTGAATTCTGTCTCAGAACAACCAGCTAAGGGGCTGGGAAGGTGGCTCAGTGGTAGAGTGCTTGCCTTGCATGCATGAAGCCCTGGGTTTGATTCCTCAGCACCACATAAGCAAAAAAAGAAAAAAGCTGGAAGTGGTGCTGTGGCTCAAGTGGTACAGCACTAGCCTTGAGCTGAAGAGCTGAGGGACAGCGCCCAGGCCCAGAGTTCAGGCCCCACGACCAGACCCCCCCCCATAAAAGAACCAGCTAAAACCTTACATTGCAAAAATTCTCATTGTCCAAAAAGAAATGTATTTATTACCTGACTTATGAGATGGTAACACACCCTTGAACAACACTAATGAAATAAAACTGTATTTTTTAAATCCTTCCTTATCCCAAAGGATTTTCTCTTTCCCTTTCTTCAGTCACTGATGTTGTCTTAGCAGAATAATCAACAAGAGCCAACCCATCAAGCCAAAATAGGAACTTTTAAGCAACCTACTTTGATAGAAAAGATGGCTTTTCTCACAATGAAACAGAAAGCAAAAACTGAACCAAGTCTTTAGGGATGCCGTGTTTACATACTACATAAGCAGAGGCTTCACAAAAAGCTGTAATAGTGTTTCTTAAAACTCCTTCGAATGTATATGCACTTAGATCATCATCTTAAGGCTACAACCCAATCACATCATCTATATGCAAATATATGTATATATCTTCTGAATATTCAAAAATTAGTGGCGCTGTAGCTCAAGTGGTAGAGCGCTAGCCTTGAGCTGAAGAGCTGAGGGACAGTGCCAGGCCCAGAGTTCAAGCCCCACGACCAAAAGGGGGGAAAAAAATTGTGAGAAATTAGGTGGAAAAAGTTCTTAAATCAGTTCTCTCAGGAGCTGATGAAAACTGGAACATTCCCAGACAAATTATTGCCCATAATCAAGGTAGCAGGCCAAATTATAACACAATATTCTCATGAAATACAAGTGTTGACAGAAGTAAAACTTTTAAAACACATTAGAGTTCCTGATGCTTGAAAAACAGTAGGAGAGAAAAACAGACGTCTAATAATTCCATTCCTGAGGAACTTATTAAAAAATATACCCGAGAGAACAATTTCAGAGGGGATAGGAGAAGACAATATATATGGTAACATTTAAGAACTTAGCAGATGAAAACTTCTACTGAAGGCCAGGCCCAGTGGTGCGGTAACGTCACAGGGAGAAAAAAGACATGTGGGAGACGCAAAACAACCCAACCTGGCCAGCCGCTTACCTTCAATCGCTTGATCATTTCGTCCGTGGTGATCTTGTCAGTGATCTCCTTCACTCCGGGAGGGTAAGCGATCTTCCCATCGGCACTCACCACGCCACAGAGGGCCGTGGCAGGCTTGGGCTGCGCGGTGAAGTCCATCCTGGGGGAGAACTTTTCCTTCACAGTCCTCTACCGGCCTCTATCGGTCAGAAAACCAAAGTTCAGCGGCAAAGGGGCGACTTTGTAACCTCTTTTTTTCATTTCAAAAAGCTCTTAATCTGGAAAAGGCTTCTCCTCGCCCCCAGCCCACCCCCCGGAGGCCGGGGACTCGGGGATGCCTCACCCGGACACTCTGCTCTTCTTTGGGGGCTCGGACCCTGCCAGCCAGCCGCCCGCCTCCCCCACCCGCGCCAGACCTGGGCCACAGGACTCCCCGCCGGTGGCGGCGGCAGCCGCGGCCACGGGAGACGCCGAGCAGCCCCGGAGTTGCCCATTCCACCTTTCACAATGAAATCCACCCCTGAGCACCAAGGTCCGAAGTTGGGGGGCCTCGAGAGGCCGGCAGGGAGTCCGAGGCCTCCGCTCAACCAGAGAGAAGCCGCGAGTCAACGGCCCGGCCGGCCGCCTCTAGGAAAGGAGACGCGAGGCCTAGAGAGCTCACGGCTTAGGCCGCAAAACTAGGGACCCCAAGCGGACCGGCCCGCAGCGGC
>NW_012267224.1:18938129-18953572 GCF_000151885.1 Dipodomys ordii
TCCCCGCCCCTTCCTCCGCCCGCTGAGCCTCCGCCCGCCGAGCCTCCGCCTCCCCTGGGCCGGTCGCGGCCGCGCGCGAGATCGACAGCGCCACCGCTCGGTTGGCGCCAAAATCTACGGCGCGGGCGCCTCTGGGAGGAGCGCAGCCGGGAGGGTGAGCGGAGGAGGAGCCCGGGTGGCGGGAAGTGAACCCCTGCCTGGGCGGCCTTGGGCGCCTGGGATTCGGAGCGCTCCGAGCTTTATCTTCCGCCGTGACTTTGAGTTCCCGGCTTTTGCAGGATCGTCTTGAGGGATGTGGACAGAACGGGGTGAACACTGGTTAGTTACTCGTAGAAAAAGCACCGATCCCCCCACCCTCTCTCCCTTGCTCACACCCTGGGACCGAGCCACGAAGTTGGCAACCCGAGACAATGTGGCTGCTCGCTCCTTCCTCTGACAGCCACCGAGTTCTCACCTTCCTACCTCGGTCTTGGAAAATTAATCTTTTGAAGGCTGAAAAATAGGAAATTGCCATTGGAAAGAGAGGGGGCGTGGCTCAAGTGGTAGAGTGCCTGCCTAGCAAGTAAAGGACCCAAGTTCGACCCCCAGCACCCACACACACACACAAGAAAAAAGCGAAATTAACATTCCGAAGTTCTCTTGGTATTGTCTTTGGTCTGCTGGCCTCCCAGACATTTAAATTACAGCTGGAAATCTAAGTCTCCCCCTCCCCCCCCTCTTAAATCTACAGGAACAAAAGTTCTGATAGTGGATCTCAAAAGAAAAGCATTTTTACTGGGAGAGAGTGAGGGAACAGAAGACATTTTAAGAAAGGAAATGTACTCATTACCTGACTATGTAATTATAATCCCTCCGTAGGACACCTTTTTAATAACAATAAAGTTAATTTAAAAAAACATTTTTACATATTAACTGCATACTGTAGTTATGCATGTGGGAGATCTATTTTTTTAATGATATAGATGTAACACAGATTGACCTGTTCTTTCATCCAAAGACAAACGAGTGTCAAGAAAAAGTCAGGACTGGAGCAATTTAAGATAAATACGAAAGCAAATGATCCTCAAAAGTACACACATAATTTCAGGACATGAGTCGAAAATAGAGGGCTGGGAATGTGGCTTAGTGGTAGAGTGCTTGCCTAGCATGCATGAAGTCCTTGGTTCGATTCCTCAGTACCACATAAACAAAAAAAACCAGAAGTGGCTCTGTGGTTCAAAAAGAAGCAAAAAGAGCACAAGAAGCTCAGGGACAGCGCCCAGGTCCGGAGTTCAAGCCCCAGGACTGGCAAAAAGAAAGGAAGAAGGAAAGAAAGAGAGAAAGAAAATAGAATACAATAACACGAAATAGCATTCATCTTTTGAAACTAACCACCTTCATAGTTTGAAATGATATACAGTTACTTAAATTACAGTTGATGGATATGCTTTGATTTTTTTTTCCATATTCTTCAAGCTGGTCCTAAAAATAGTAAAGGTACTTCAACTCACAGAGTTGTTTTTCAGATATTACCAAAGGAGTAATCATCTTGGAATCTAACATTCCACAATTGCTTATTTGCTGGATCTCTGAATAGCAGGCAGAATCCATTTAAAATTGTGCTTCCAAACTATTAACTCTGCCCAATCATCTTTAGGTACTTCTGGTCACTTCTCATGTTCTTTATCTGATATTTAAATAATGAAAGATCAATGAGTTTCATTCTCAAGCTCAGTAACTTTCCTATAAATAGAACTTTCTATCTACTCATACATTTTAACTTTATACAATGTATTACTTTATTTTTCTACAGCTTTGTAAACACTCAAAGACTACTAAGTCCTAAGACTTTCAACACATAAACATAATGAATTTGTGAAGTAATCTTTAAAATACCTTTCTTGTTTTCTTCTTGTTGAATTTTATGAGACAGAGGCTCATAATGTAACTCAGGCTGGCTTTGGACTTGAGATAAATTATTGCAATCAGCCAGGTGCTGGTGGCTCATGCCTGTAATCCCAGCTACTCAGGAGGATGAAGTCCGAGGATTGCAGCTGAAAGCCAGCTCAGGAAGGATAGTTGTAAGATACTTACCTTCAGTTAATTACTAAAATGCCGGAAGTGGAGCTGTGCTCAAGTGGTAGAGTAGTATAGCCTTGAGCAAAAAAAGCTCAGGAACAAGTTCAAGGCCCAGGACCAGCAAAAAAAGAAAAAAAAAGGAGAGAGAAAGAGAGGTGGGGGGGGAGAGAAAAAGAAACTGGAAAACAAACCCTCAGATAGGCAGGCTTATGGCTCAAGCCTGGAATCCTAGCTACTCAGGAAACTGAAATTAGGATCTCAGTTCAAAGCTAACCCATGCAAGAAAGTCCCCTGAGACTCTTTTATTTCCCATTAACCACCAAAGAAAGAGCCAGAAGATGGGTGCCGTTGGCTCACACCTGTAATCAGGAGGCTGAGATCTGAGGATCACAGTTCAAAGCCAGCCTGGGCAGTAAAGTCCATGAGACTCTTATCTCTCCAATTAACCATCAGTACAACGGGAAGTGGCCCTGTGGCTCTTCAGTTCACCTAGAGCTGGGACAGTACCCAGGCCTAGAGTTCAAGCTCCATGACAGACAAAAAAAATAAAGGGGGGGGGGGGAGGCGGAGGAGGAGCCACAAATGGAGCTATGGTTTAAGTGGTAGAACACTAACCTTGAGGAAAGAAAAACAAAACAAAACAGGACAGCACCTATGCCCTGAGATCAAGCCCCAGAACAAGCACCAAATAAAATAAAATCTTAAAAAAAAAAAAAGAATTCAACCTCAAATAAATTTGTCAGATAAAGGGGAATTCCTATGTAGATTTATGGGCCTATGGGAACTCTGATTACAGTGGAGAATTATTAGACTGATTTAAGTAGAAGAATGATAAGCTACGATTTATGTCCTCTGACCTAGGTAACCTTGAACAAATTAGCTTTGTTGTTGTTGTTGTTGTTTGTTTTATTTTGTTTTTTGTCTGTCATGGGGTCTGAACTCTGGGCCTGGCTGCTGTCCCTGAGCTCTTCAGCTCAATGCTAGCACTTTACCACTTGAGTCACAGCGCCACTTCCAGCTTTTTCTGCTTATGTGGGGCTGAGGAATCGAACCCAGGGCCTCATGCATGCAAGGCAAGCACTGAGCTACCTTCATAGCCCCACAAATTAGTCTTTCTATGCCTCATTATCTTCATCTGTAAAGCAGGTATAATAATAGTACCTAAGCCAGGCGCTGGTGGCTCACACCTGTAATCCTAATTACTCAGGAGGTTGAGATTTGAGGATCACAGTGCAAAGCCAGCCAGGGCAGGAAAGGCCGTGAGACTCTTACCTCCAATTAACCACTCAGAAAACCAGAAGTGGCTCAAGTGGTAGGGTGCTAACCTTGAGCTGAAGAGCTGAGGACAGCACCCAGACCCAGAGTTCAAGCCTCACGACTGACAAAAAAAAAAGTTTCTAATGGAGTGCCTACCTAGCAAGCAGGAGGCCCAATACTTCGTACATAGTGTAGAAGTAAGGTAACCTGGCATAAGACAAATGCAAAACTCCCAAGGATAGATGGTAACAAGAACCAGGCAAATCAGTGGAGGTGATGAAATGTAAGAAAAAATAAGGAGTCTGGTGCTGGTGGCTCATACCTATAATCTAGCTATTCAGGACACTGAGATCTGAGGATCATAGTTCAAAGCCAGCCTGGGCAGGAAAGTCTGTGGGACTCTTGTCTCCACAAAACTACAAAAGAAAAGAAAAAAAAAACGTGAGAAGTGGTTCCATAGCTCAAGTGATAGAGCACTAGCCTTGAGCAAAAGAAGTTCAGGGACAGTGTCTAGGCCCAGAGTTCAAGCCCCAGAACCAACACCAAAAAGAGAAAAGAAAAGTACAGAAAAGAAAAGAAAAGGAGGAAACAAGAAACCAGAGATGACTTTGAAGTTTTAGGCCTCAGTACCTAGAACAATAAAATAAAGTTAACAGTGAGATAGGAAGTACTATGCTTAGTGCACCATTAGAACCACAACGTCTTTTAGATACAAAAACAATTCAGCTGAGGTTGGTGGCTCAAGCTTGTAATCCTAGCTATTTGAGAGGCAGAGATCAGGGAAATGTGATTTGAGGTCCACCAGGGCATAAAATAAGTTTGAAACACACCATATCAATCATTGGCTGGACACTGTATCTTGCACCTATCATTCCAACTCTGCAGAAAGCACAGTGACTGGATGCAGTGGCACAGTCCTGTTATCCCAGAGATGCAGGAAAGCACAAATAGAAGAATCATAGTCGAGGCTAGACTGGGGAATAAACCAGAATGCGATCTGAAAAAATAACAGGAAGAAGCTGGGCACTGGTCCCTCACACCTGCAATCCTAGCAACTCAAGAGGCTGAGATCTGAGGTTCTAAGACAGTGCTGGCAGGAAAGTCCTTGAGACTCTTATCTCCAACAAACCACCAGAAAACCAGAAGTGGTGCTGTGGCTCAAGTGGTAGAGTGCTAGCCTTAAGATGAAGAACTGAGGGACAGCGCCCAGGCCCAGAGTTCAAGCCCCACAACTGATTAAAATAAATAAATAAAATAAGAAGAGTTCTGATAGAGTGGCTCAAATGGTAGATCACTTCCCTAGCAAGTGTGAGTTCTGAACTCAACCTTCAATACCACACACACACACACACACACACACACACGCAATTTAAGATTAACAATTATTGAGCTCCTCTAATGGTGAAGACAGGATGCTAGGCACTAGGAGACTTTTTTTTTTTGAAGGCAAAACTTCTGCTTTTGGTATGACCACAGTCCATTGGAAGGAGCTTGGAAGGAGCAATGACATGCAACAAATTACAATTTGCAACATGACTAAGATACATTCTGTAATGGACACTTGAACTACATTGTCTGGGAGCCCAGAAAAGGAATGTTCTAGGAGATTCCCAAAGGGAATGGTCACATGAGTTTGAGCCTTGAAGGGTGAATTGTTGTGTGGAGATGATAATAACTAATAGAAGTAGCCATGAAGGCTTAAACAAAGACCTCAAGGTGAATAAATCTAAAAAAATTTTTTAGGGGAAAAAGCTGAGTTAGGGCTGGGGATGTGGCGTAGTGGTAGAATGCTTGCCTAGCATGCATGAAGCTCTGGGCTTGATTCCTCAGCACCACATACACAGAAAAAGCCAAAAGTGGTATTGTGGCTCAAGTGATAGAGTGCTAGCTTAGAGCAAAAGCAGCTCAGGGACAGTACCCAGGCCCTGAGTTCAAGCCCCAAGACTGGCAAAAAAGAAAGAAAACCATAGCCGGGCGCTGGTGGCTCACGCCTGTAATCCTAGCTACTCAGAAGGCTGAGATCTGAGGATCACAGTACAAAGCCAGCCTGAGCAGGAAAGTCTGTGAGATTTCTCCAATAAACCACTAGAAAATGGGAAGTGCCACTGTGGCTCAAGTGGTAGAGTGGCCTTGAGCTGAAGAGCTCAGGGACAGTGCCCAAGCCCAGAGTTCAAGCCCCATGACTAACAAAAAGGAAGAAAGCAAGAAAGCAAGCAAGCAAGCAAGCAAGCAAGCAAGAAAAAAGCCAGAAGTGGTGCTGTGGCACAAGTGTAAAGTGCTAGCTTTGAGCAAAAAGAAGCTCAGGAACAGTGCTCAGGCCCTGAGTTCAAGCCCCAGGACTGGCAAAAAAAAAAAAAAAAAGAGTTGTTAATGGTTACACAATAATGTGTGTTGTTTTGTTTTGTGGTGTTAATCAAACCTGGGACCTGGTGCATGGAATAAAAATATTGTACCACTGAGACATACCCCTAGCCCAAATGTCATGGGTTTATGAATCTTTTTTTCTATTCACAATCAACCCCTCTGATACACGCGCATGTAAGCTCATAATCTATAAGCAAAATGCTATCCAATACACTTCCAGGACAAAGCCCGTAGTTCTCAATTTCAACTGCACTACTAAATACAAAGTCTTCCTGTATATAAATACTATATTCAAATGCTAAGGCAGTACTGCCTAAACTAAATTTGTGCAACACTAAAAATGTTCCATATTTGTACTGTCCAGTAGAATAGCCATTAACCATATGATATACCACTTGAAAAGTAGTTAGTGCAAGAATATTAATAGATTTTTAATTATTAAAAAAGAAATAAGACTATTAATGGATTTTTAATTATTAAAAAAGTTTTATGCCAGTGGTCATAGCTGTAATTCTTTTTTTTTTTTTTTGGGTCTGGTTGTGGGGCTTGAACTCTGGGCCTGGGCACTGTCCCTCAGCTCTTCAGCTCAAGACTAGTGCTCTACCACTTGAGCCACAGCGCCACTTCCGGCTTTTTTTTTTTTGCTTATGTGGTGCTGAGGAATCGAACCCAGGGCCTCATGCATTGCAAGGCAAGCGCTCTCCACTGAGCCACCTTCCCAGCCCTCATAGCTGTAATTCTTGTTACTTAGGAGGCTGAGATCTGAGGATTACAACTTCCAACCAGCACAGGAATGAAAGTGTCTAACTCTCATCTCCAATTAACCACCAAAAAAGCCAGAAGAAGAGTTATGGTTCAAGTGATAGAGAGCCAGCCTTCAGTGAAAAAGCTAAGGGACATTGTACAGGCCCTGAATTCAAGACCCAGTACTGATGCATGCACACACACGCGCATGCATGCACACTTGCGCGCGCACACGTGCACACATGCGCGCGCGCACACACACACACACACACACAGGACCAATAACTAAATTGTAATTTTGTTCTTCAACAGAGTTACTGATCAATAAGACCCAAATAACACTGATGATGACTCTTGAGACACATTGGAGAATGCACGGGAGGGGCTCTGAGGTCCTTGTCTTCCTCAGAGAGTCCCAAGTAAGTTTTTATCAAAGGATCAGACTGCTCTTTTTGCTTTGGACCCTCAATATTTTTGGCTTTCAAAGCCAGCTTGTAGTATAAGAAAGCATCATGACCTTGTGGTAGGTACTAGCAGTCACTGTGTGCTGTGAGAGAACATATGACCTTTCTGGGTTTGTGGTAGCTGGTAAATCACAGGCGAGTGGGGAAGCCTAACGGAAATAGGACTGGGTTTTATTGGGAAAATCCAATGTCTATCAGAGAAAAACTGATGGAAAATTGAAATTATTACAGGAGGTATGAAATCAGGTTTTTTCCTCCTCCTCCTCCTCCTCCTCCTTTTCTTCCTTCTGTGCATAGGTAGGGGAAAATCATTGGCCAAGTTGGTCTAGAGGATCTCGAAGCCAAACCCACAATTTGGGAACTTAAGAACTATCAAAAGGAGCTGGAATGTGGCTTAGTGGTAGAGTGCTTGCCTAGCATGCACAAAGCATGGGTTTGATCCTTCAGTACCACATAAACAGAAAAAGCCAGAAGTGGCACTGTGACTCAAGTGGTAGAATGCTAGCTCTGAGCAAAAACAGCTCAGGGACAGTGCCCAGGCCCTGTGTTCAAGCCCAAGGACTATTAAAACTATTAGAGGGACTATCTCTTGCAGGCGGGCAGCTCACACCTATAATCCTAATTACCAAGGAGGCTGAAATCCAGAGAATCACAGTTGAGGCCAACCTGGGCAGAAAAATCCAAGACTATCTCCAAAATAACCAACAAAAAGCTGAACTGTAAGCTCAAATTGATAGAGTGCCAGCCAAATGAGCAAGCCCAGCAAGGGTGAGGACCTGAGTTCAAATCCCAATACAAATACAAAAAAAAAAGATAACTAAAATAAGACTACCATGTAGGCAAGCTAGATAGCATAGGGCAAGAGGCAGCTTCATGGTAGCTAGAGACTGGTACAAAAGAAGAGCTCTGTTATAGCAGTATATAATGTTACTGTTCAAACAGTAAAAAGGAAGATCTTGTCAGAATTGCCTAGGACCACATGGCAGACCAAGACCTAGATAACTATCTATGCTTTTTGCTTTTACTGTAATGGCATTTCTGTATTGTTAGCATTGTGGTTTTAGCTGTTCCCATCATCCTTTGATGCCATGACACAGCCGAAAACTCCATGTGAGGACAGAAAATGGGGAAAGACTGTTCTGCACCCTACTCTTAGCCTATGAATCAGCTTCCCTTCTATTAAATTTGCCCACAAAAAATGCTTCCTATAGCCAGGCGCCAGTGGCTCATGCCTGTAATCCTAGCTACTCAGGAGACTGCGATCTGAGGATCACAGTTCAAAGCCAGCCGTAGCAGGAAAGTCTGTGAGACTCTTATCTCCAATTAACCACCAGAAAACCTGAAGTGGTGCTGTGGCTCAAGTGGTAGAGTGCTTGCCTTGAGCTGAAGAGTTGCAGGGATAGTGCTTAGGTCCATAGCTCAATCCCCAGGACCACCACCACCACCAACAACAACAACAAAATGGTACCCTAGAAGGGATGACATTGTCCAATGACACTTGATTTATGTAACTAACCCTCAATACATTACCTTTATAATAAAAATATTTTTTAAATGCCCGAGACTTACTCTGAGAACTTCTACACTTATCCCTTAAGTGTATTCCTTTTTTTCTGTAATAAAAGTGCCTCCCAGTTTCTTAATTTATCTCACCTCTGAGTTCAAGAACTTGGAAGGTAAAAGTTTCTCTGTTCCTTTCTGAAACTCCCCAACTCTCACTGTCACTAACACCATCAGAAAGCCAAACCAGATTATAAGGAGTTGTTGAATTTGAGTTTTCATTCTATCTAATTCCACTTTACGCTATTCTATTTTTTTTCCCGGTCATGGGGTCTGAACTCTGGGCCTGGGCACTGTTCCACAGCTCTTCAGCTCAAGGCTAGCACTCTACCACTTGAGCCACAGCACCACTTCTGGCTTTTTCTGCTTATGTGGTGCTGAGGAATTGAACTCAGGGCCTCATTCATACAAGGCAAGCGCTCTACCACTGAGCCACCTTCCCAGCTCTATCTACGCATTGTTACTTCCACTTGGCTAGCACTCTTGAGCCATACCTCTACTTCTGGCTGTTTTGGTTTTTGTTTCTGTTTTTTTGTAGGCTAATAGAGACAGTCTCGTGGACTTTGCTGCCCAGGTTGGCTTCAAACCCTGATCCTTAGATCATGGTGAGTAGCTAGGATTATATGTGTAATCATCCCTCACCTGGCTTCTTGTGAGGTGAGAGCTCTTTAATCCTTTCTTACTAGGTTAACTCTGCTCTCTCCCTCCTTCAGTCTTTTTAGCAAGAGGCAAAATGGAGGTCACTCTGCTTCCAATTGTTGATATTCCATGGGTATCCATTCCTCCACCACAAAGTATTTGATAATTGGTCATTTGATACATCACTCAAGTCTTTTCTGACTCCTTGTTAGTCCTGAGAGACCAACCCTCCTGAATCCTGATCAGACCACACTTGCTGTCATTGGCACAAGTCACAGTTCCTCTGCACTAGGGATGCCGACATGACAGGCTCCTGGGATTAAGATGTCGCTACCCAAGGATGACATCATATAAGTTCCCTCCTAGGGCATTGACTTATTTCTTTTTCTTTCTCTTCTTTTTAGGTTACTGAAGGACAATAGACTAGTCTCATAGCCATATTCCTTGCATACCTGCTAGCATTCCCGTGGGCTACATAATCCACCACTGTAAAAGTGAACATTAATCCTTGGGGGGTGTTCATGAAATTGATCTTCATTTTCTTTTGCTCTCAAGTGTTGGTAAGTGACCACCCTCCTGGATCTATTGGTCGTTTGGTGTCTGGTCTGGGGGGTTCCTCTTGTTCAGACACACAAGCTTGGTTCTTGTGCAGCAGAGATTTAAATTCCCTGTTTAGGTTTATTTTTCCTGTCATCTCTTCACTGGTATATTCTGATTTGCACCACTACCCATCTTTCAACCACAGGGACAAATGGTTACTTTATGTCTTTTAACTAATTTAGGCTTCTGCCATTTGTCTGACAGGAAAGCTTGGACTCTATTACTTTGTAGTGTTAACAGACAGGAAAGGGACATATTGCACACACAGAAACGAGGGTATTTGAGATCTCAGTTATGATTTGCATAAGAATGAAAGGCATTGACTATATCTCTGTGCCCCCTAGGGAAAATCCTAACTGCTTAGTCTATTTGTAATTTATAGACCAATAACTAAAAAGGAGGATTGACTCTTGAGAAATAGGTTGGCCGAAAGGTCTGAGTGAACTCATATTTAATATATTTCTGTTATGTGTCCTTTTCATTTTTTGTTATTCTATCCTCAACATGATTACTGATTGAATGTGATTGTTCGCATGTCTTTTGTGTCTGGTAGTCTGTGATAAAGTCTAAAAAAAGTCTGATGGCTGCAGAAACAGATTTATTTACATGAGGGTCCTCAGACTCCAAAGAAGAGACGTGTTGTTAGCAAAATGAGTCCCTTCCCATAGCTTAGTCCACTCCTTCCCTTCTCGACAGCTTAGCATGCCCCCTTCCTAGGCAACACCAGGCCCTTGTAGTAAAGGCAGTAAATAATCATCTTCCAGCCCCCTTTACCTTGGGATGGCACTTCTCGGGGGCAGCTACCACCATATAAGGCAACAAGAGCCCCTTGGAGTGACCTTCAGGTCTAGGCAGCTGCAGGACCCTTATCTACTATTTGGATAGCAGCCATAAATCCTAGTCCACCATGATGAAGCCCGTGGCCCACACGTCCACACCAGTGGGCCTCCTAGCCCCTTATAGCCCCTCCTAAACCTCCTAGGTTATATAGGTTACCCCAGACAAGAGCCGGTGCTTCTTCTCATTTCTCCCTTGTGAGAAGGAGTCTTGCAGGCCCCCCTCTACCGACAATAAACCTTCTTTGTTCTATGTACCTGGATGTCTGCGTGGTTCTCTGGCAAAGTCTAATTAATCATATTTAAGCTAAGATATGTTCTAGGTGGTTAAGATGGCATCCGTTCTGTGTTATTGTATCTTGAAAATATATAACTCCCATTTTTATTTTCTATGGCTCACAGCTAAGAGTTTTGCTGGAATATCAGAGGAGACCTTGGAATTGGGTACTTGTGGTTTATATAATCCTAGCTACTTAGGAGGCTGAGATGTGAGAATCATATCTAAGCTCTGTACTAGTATACATGAGTATACACACAAAGAGACTTTGGGCTTAGTCTTGAACATTCATGTTGGAATTGTTGAGATTGTACTAACTGTTGGAGATAAATTAAATATACTTTACAAAATAAGAAAGTCATGAGTCTTTGGATATTATGGTTTAATTATGAAATGCCCCCCACAGGCTCATGAGCTAAAACCTAGACAATAAGCTGAGGAAACTGGGCGCCTGTGGCTCACTCCTATAATCCTAGCTACTCAGGAGGTTGAGATCCGAAGATTGAGGTTCAAAGCCAGCCCAGGCAGGAAAGTCCTTGAGACTCTTATCTCCAATTAAACACTAGAAAACTGGAAGTGGTGCTGTAGCTCAAGTGTTAGAGTGCTAGCCTTGAACTGAAGAGCTGAGGGACAGCCCCAGGCCTAGAGTTCAGGCCCCATGATGGACCAAAAAAAAAAAAAGAGTCTTACGGATATTCCCAGTAGAGCTGGCTTTGAACTGCTTGAACTGTGATTCTTAGATCTCAGCCTCCTGAGTCGCTAGGATTATGAGCCATCAGTGCCCAGTGCCCAGCTGAAGTAGATTTTTTTTTTTGGTGGGTCATTGGGCCTGAACTCTGGGCCTGGGCGCTGTCCCTCAGCTCTTCAACTCAAGGATAGTGCTCTACCACTTGAGCCACAGCACCACTTCCAGCTTCTTCTGCTTATGTGGTGCTGAGGAATGTAACTAAGGGCCTCATGAATGCAAGGTGAGCACTCTACCACTGAGCACCTTCCCAGCTCCCGAAGTAGATCTTCAAGGGAGATTTTTAAAGGTATCCTGTCCTTCTTTCTCTTCTTGGCTACCATAATGTGAACTGTTCTGTTCACTATACCCACTATCACAATGGACTGAAATTGCTGAAATGGATCCAAAATTATTATTATTTATTTATTTTTGTAGTAGTAGTGGGACTTGAACTCATCAACTTTGGCACTACCTCTACATATTTTCAGTCAAGGCTACCACTCTACCACTTGAGCCACAGCTCCACTTTGTTGTTGTTTTTTTATTTTGCGGTTAATTGGAGATAAGAATCTCAAGGACTTTCCTGCTCTTGCTGGCTTTCAACTTCCATCTTCAGAGCTCTGTCTTCTGAGTAGTTAGAATTACAGGTGTGACCCATCATGATTCTGCCTCGCTGGTAACTCAAAGTTCTTAGCTGTGAGCTTCCTTAATTTGTTCTCTCAGGTATTTTGGTCAAAGCAATGAGAAAAGTAACTAATATATTCAGCAATACCCTGACTTATCTCTGCACAAGGTACAACTGGTAAAAGAGTTTTTATTTTTACTTCGTAATAAAGCTTTCTCTCAGTTGGACACCTGCAGCTCGCACCTGTAATCCTAGCTACTCAGGAGGCTGAAATCTAAGGATCATCATCCAAAGCCAATCCTGGCAGAAAAGTCCATGAAACTTATCCCCAATTAACTACCCCCCCCCAAAAGCCAGAAGTGGAGCTACAGCTCAAGTGGTAAAACACTAGCCTTGAACAAAAAAAGCTAAGTGCCCACATTCTAAGTTCAACCCCAGCACAGCAGAAAATACAAACAAATACCAACAACAAACCCAAACTTTATCCCAACATTTTGTGTTGTCTCGAATTCTTTCTCTGGTGGTGACAAGTCCCTGGAAACACTGGGTAGAGGTCTCTAATTCTTCCTGAGACAATCTTCAAAGACAGCAACAAACACTATAAAAGGATAAGCTGAGGCCGAGTGATGGTGGTTCACACCTGTAATCCTAGCTACTCAGGAGGCTGAGATCTGAGGATTGTGGTTCAAAGCCAGCCCAGGCAGGAAAATCTGCGAGACTCTTATCTCCACTTAACCACCAGAAAACCCGAAGTGGCGCTGTGGCTCAAGTGGTAGAGTGCTAGGTTGAGTTGAACAGCTCAGGGACAGCGCCCAGGCCCAGAGTTCAAGTCCCATGACTAACCAAAAAAAAAAAAAGGATAAGCTGGTCACTTAATGGAGTAGTACCTGCCTCAAGAAAACATCTGTAGCCCGGCACCAGTGGCTCACACCTATAATCCTGGTTACTCAGTGTAAGATATATTAAATAGGTAGGTTTCATTAGGTAGCCGATGAAGAGAACACCACATGCTATTCAGTTTATTTACCAAACTGCTGCCCCCAACATGCATGGTGGAGAAGCATGGCAACCCACTCCTGGGCCAGGACTTATCTAGGCCAGGGACAGGAAGAGGTGTGGCCACACTGGATCTGGATGTGACCTTAGGGTCTAGGACCCTCCTAAGGTCAGATGGGAGGCATGTGACTGGAGGTGGCCCAGGATATGACCTAGCAGGAGGGGAAGATGACTGCTTCCAGGTCTGCCAGTTACCTTAGTAACAGATACTGGGAGGAAACTTAGCCAAGAGGGAGGGAGTTGTCCCTGTTCAGACCTTACCTTCAGGAGGCTGAGAGCTGAGGATTGTGGTTCAAAGCCAGTACTGGCAGGAAAATCCGTGAGACTCTTTTTTTTTTTAATTTTTATTTATTTTTTATTGTGAAAATACTGTACAGAGGGGTTACAATTAGATGGGCAAGATAATGAGCATTGTAGCCTCCTCCTTTGTTTCCCCTTCCGATCCCTTCCCAGCCTCCCCATGCCCCCTCCCCCCACCAAAGTTGTAAAGTTCATTTTCGACATAATGACTTGTACTTCTCATTGTTGCAACAGGTCCACCTGTATCCTTATTTAAACGACTTGTTTTTCCCCTTCCCCTCCACAAATTATACTGACATCAAATACAGTGAAAGCAGGGGTTATACTGTGGGGGAGGGGTCCGTGAGTCTCTTATCTCCAGTAAACTACCAGAAAACCAGAATTGGCACTGTGGCTCAAGTGGTAGAGTGCTGGTTGTGAGCTGAAGAGCTGAGGGACAGCGCCCAGACCCAGAGTTCAGGCCCCATGGCCAGCAAAAAAAAAAAGAAATAAAATTAAAAAGGAAACATCTGTGCAATGAGGTACAATGTTAAAGCATTACCCAACTCATTCCTACTCCATTTCCCTGTTTGTTTGTTTTTACTTTGTTTTGTTTTTGTCAGTCGTGGAGCTTGAACTCTGGGCTTGGTCGCTGACTGTGTGCTCTTCAGCTCAAGGTGAGCGCTCTACCACTTGAGCCACAGCACTATTTCCTGTTTCCTGGTGGTTTATTGGAGTCTCACAGAGTTTCCTGCCAGGGCTGGCTTGGAACTGTGATCCTCAGATCTCAGCCACCTGAGTAGCTAGGATTACATACATGAGCCACCCACACCTGGCTTATATAAATCCTTAATTTTTTGTTTGTTTATTGTTTGGGTGGGTTGTGGGGCTTGAACTCTGGGCCTGAGCACTATCCCTCAGCTCTTCAGCTCAAGGTGAGCACTCTACCACTTGAGCCACAGCACCACTTCCCCATTTCCCTGTTTGGCTTTTATCTTGGCCTTGGGAGACTCAAATTCAGTGTAAATTTCTAAAGAACTAAATGTAGCCATTATGCAGACTGGTCCCAAGCTTTAAGAAGTACATTTAAAGGAAGGACTCCTGGGTTCTGTGTTTGATACCCAACTGTGCTCGAAGTCCAGCGGGTCCTCTCCAGGTCCTCTGCGCGTTACTGTTCTTGGTGCTGTAACCTCCTCAGCCTGCCAAGACAGCGATGCAAGCGGCCAAGAGGGTGATTCGCCTTCCACCCGAAGTAAATTGGATTTTGTATATAAGAAATTTGCCAGGGCTGGGAAGGTGGCTCAGTGGTAGAGCGCTTGCCTTGCATCCCTGAGGCCCTGGGTTCGATTCCTCAGCACCACATAAGCAAAAAGAAAAAAGCCGGAAGTGGCGCTGTGGCTCAAGTGGTAGAGCGCTAGCCTTGAGCTGAAGAGCTGAGGGACAGTGCCCAGGCCCAGAGTTCCCCACGACTGGGCCCCCCCCCAAAAAAAGAAATTTGCCATACAAAATCATAGCTGAAGACATGTATGATATCTTTGGGAAATATGGACCTATTCGTCAAATCAGAGTGGGAAACACACCTGAAACTAGAGGAACAGCTTATGTAGTCTATGAAGACATTTTTGATGCCAAGAATGCATGTGAGCACCTGTCAGGATTCAGCGTTTGTCACAGATATCTTATGGCTTTGTGCTATAATGCAACAGGGCATTTCAGAAGATGGACACCAAGAAAAAGGAGGAGCAGGTGAAGCTTCTCAAGGAGAAACATGGCAGCAACACAGATCCACCAGAATAAAGGTTTCTCACATTTTCATTTTAGACTAAACCTATGAGTAACCACCACTACCATTTTTTCCTTTGTTTTTTTTTTTTGGGGGTCCGGTCGTGGGGCCTGAACTCTGGGCCTGGGCGCTGTCCCTCAGCTCTTCAGCTCAAGGCTAGTGCTCTACCACTTG
>NW_012267224.1:18954133-18978401 GCF_000151885.1 Dipodomys ordii
AGCTGAAGAGCTGAGGGACAGCGCCCAGGCCCAGAGTTCAGGCCCCACTACTGGACCTAAAACAAATAAATAAAAATAAATAAGTAAAATCTGGGAAGTTGTGCTGTGGCTCAAGCTATAGAGCGCTCGCCTTGAGCTGAAGAGCCCAGGGACAGCACCAATGCCCAGGGTTCAAGCCCCATGACAGACAAAAAAAAAAAAAAGAATCTCTCTCAGTCAGGCATGGGTGGCTCACATTTGTAATCCTAGCTACTCTGGAGGCTGAGATCTGAGGATCACGGTTCAGACCAGCCTGGCCAGAAAAGTCTGTGAGACTTATCTCCAATAAACCACTAGAAAACCGGAAGTGGTGCTGTGGCTCAAGTGGTAGAGCACTTGCCTGGAACTGAAGAGCTGAGGGACAGTGCTCAGATCCAGAGTTTAGGCCCCACCCCAACAACTGACAAGAAAATAAATAAATAAATAAAAATAAAATATCTCTGTGTGTGTGTGTGTGTGTGTGTGTGTGTGTGTGTGTGTGTGTGTGTGTGTTGGTCCTGGGGCTTGAATTTAGGACCTGAGCACTCTGAGCTTTTTTGCTCAAGGATAGCACTCTACCCCTTGAGCCACAGAGCTTATGGCTCTGTACCATCATCATTATCATCATCATCATCATTAGTTTAGTGAGATGATTCTTTCAGACTTTCTTGCCCTGGCTGGCTTTGAACTGTGATCCTCAGATCTCAGCCTTCTGAGTAGCTAGGATTACAGGTGTGAGCCACTGCTGCTGGCTCAAAAATGAATTCGGAAAAAATTAAAAATAAGAAAAGAAACCCTAGGGTTGGAGGCATAGCTTAGGTGATAAAGCACCTGTCAATGACCAAAAGCGTTAGACACCAATTTGGAGTCCCAATCTCAGACCAAAAAAAAAAAAAAAAAGAATTCTGCAAACCTCTCCACTTTGTTACTATCACATTCCTCTCAAAGGTGAAAAGAAAACTAAGTAAAATGTTTATAAACATTGATTGAGCCCCCAGGTCAAGCTGTTTTTCCAGATCTTTTCATATCAAGGCATTAAAAAAAAAATGCTTTAAAAGAAAAAAGCCGGAAGTGGCGCTGTGGCTCAAGTGGTAGAGTGCTAGTCTTGAGCTGAAGAGCTGAAGGACAGGGCCCAGGCCCCATGACTGGACCCAAAAAAAATAAAATAAAATAAAAAAATAAAAAAAATGCTTTGTCCTGTTCCTCACTGGGCTCTACCTGCCATGAACTCAGTAATCTAGATAAGAAACAGAAGCCAAGGGATGGGAATGTGGCTTAGTGGTAGAGTGCTTACCTAGCATGTATTGGATTTAATTCTTTTTTTTTGTCGGTCGTGGGGCTTGAACTCTGGGCTTGGGCGCTGTCCCTCAGCTCTTCAGCTCAAGGCGAGCATTCTACCACTTGAGCTACAGCGCCTCTTCCGGTTTTCTGGTGGTTTATTGGAGATAGGAGTCTCACGGTCTCTCCTGCCTGGGCTGACTTTGAACCGCGATCCTCAGCTCTCAGCCTCCTGAGTAGCTAGGATTACAGGGGTGAGCCACCAGCGCCCGGCGGATTTAATTCTTAAGGACCACATAAACAAAAAATAAAGCAAAGAAACAAAATTAAGAGAATAAAGAAACATTAAAAATATTAAAAAAAAAAAAAAGGAATCAGAAGCCAATTTGAAGAGCTACCTTCCTAATAAATTGGTCTCCAAAATATGTCTTCACAGCTGGTTATTTTGAATAGACTTCCGGATTTTCTCTTAGGCTCCTCTGGGTTCTTGTAAAACACTGTGGTAAATGTTCTGTTGTCTCAGCATTCATTTTGAATCCTTTTCTGTGTCTTGTCTGATGACACCCACACCAAATTCTGGTTCCAGTGACTATCCTGGTTAGAGTAAATTGGACACAGGCCACCCCACAAGGGCTTCTGCCAGGAAAAACAAATTTCCTGCAGCAGAAACACTGGTTGTAGATTGGGCATTTATTCGTTAGACTAACCACTAAGATAAAGAAGAATCTTGTGAAAATCTCACTATACATAATATATGACCAGATACCCTGGATTCATTTCAAGGTAAGGCTAGAGTTCCCAGCTACTTTCCTAGAAAGAAACTTCAAGATCAAAAAACAGAGGAAGATGTGTCAAATCCAGCTTGAGCAAAAATAGATGTTTTGTTCACCCAAATGAGCTTTGGAGGCACTGAGATGGAAAAGGTTGTTTTACAATCACTGTAAAATTTACCTTTGTTAAGAGGCAACCTGTCCTAGATTTTTATAGAAAACTTGCAAATACAGGGACAAAGAGTGAACAAATGCAGCAGGAATACATATTAGACACTATGTTTAAAATTAGTTTCTTAGCCAGGCGCCGGTGGCTCATGCCTGTAATCATAGCTACTCAGGAGGCTGAGATCTGAGGATTGCAGTTCAAAGCCATCTAGGACATGAAAGCCTGTTTGACTCTTATCTCCAATAAACCACTCAGACAACCAGAAGTGGTGCTGTGGTTCAAGTGGTAGAGCACTAGCCTTGAGCTGAAGATCTGAGGGACAGTGCCCAGGCCTAGAGTTCAAGCCCCAAGACTGAAAAAAAAAAAGTTTCTTATTTTGCTCAAGGCTAGTGTTATACCACTTGAGCCACATCTCCATTTCTAGCTTTTGGGTAGTTAATTGGAGATAAGAATCACAGGCATTCCTGCGTGGACTGGCTTCAAACCATGATCCTCCCATTTCAGCCTCCTAAGTAGCTAGGATTACAGGCATGTGCCAACGGTGCCCCTTTGACTTCATGAATCTTAATCATGACTCAGCTGTACTGAGTCAAATAGTGTCTCCCCAAAATTCATGTTCCAATGTCACTGAAACTTCACAATGTGACCATATGTGGAAGTACAATTTTCTCAAAATCAGCTAAAGTCAAGGTAGATTAGATTAGGTGGGTCCTAAATTTAAGGGCTGGAGTCACAAGAAGACAATGAAAACTCATAAGGCAAGGTAACGGAGGAAATTGTTTAAGTAGACCAGCTTCAAGCCAAGGATTGCTAGCAAGGCAGGCAAGGTATCTTCCGTATAGCCTGCAGACTTCTGTAAGAGAATGTGTTTATGTTGTATTAAACCATCACGGAAAAACATTACAACAACCCCAGGAAACCATCTTAAAGTGATATAGTTGTAGCTTTGAGCAAGCAAAAGTATTTTATCTTCTCAGAGACAAAAGCCATTACTTTATTGGGACTTAAACTTTTATGGATTTTCTTTTTCTTCTTTTTTTGTTGTTGTTGCTGTTGGTGTTTGTTTTTCCTTTTTTTGAGTTTTTTTTTTCCTGCTTATGTGATGCTAAGGAATCGAACCCAAGGCCTCATGCATGCAAGGCAAGTACTCTACCACTGAGCCACCTTCCCGGCCTGTTTTTCCTTTTTTTTTATATATGCTAATGTTCCTTTTGATGAGAGAGTGCTGCTAGGCAGCTCAGGCTGGCCTGGAACTCACCATATGGCCCAAGCTGGCCTTGAATTGGGATCCTCCTGCTTCAACATTGGCAGTGCTGAGACTTAAGAGATGTGAGCCACCACACCCAGCTACACCTTTGCTTTGGGAGAGAAACCAGAGAACGTTTGTAAGTCAGTGAACAACAGCTTCCCTAATTTATACAAGCAAATATTTAAGTAATTACACAGCTAACATGAAAAAAAAAACCAAGAAAAAAAAGAAACTTGGTTGGCAGAAAGCACCACTAAAATTGGCCCCAAGTATTCATTTGTCAGCTGATGTACTAAAATCCAAAGTAAAAATTTAAAAGCAATTTAGTAATGGAAATAAAGTGTACTAACTGAATTTGCACAAAATTGAAAATACTAAAAAAGTCAAGGAACATTGCAATAATCAAGTAATCAATATTTTATGTTCATTTGAATGTTCTAAATACTTATTTAATAATCAATTTTCTCATTTTATTGACTATGGTTTTTTTTACAAGAGAAATATATTCTATTTTTTAAAAGCAGTCAAATGTCAGTGAAACAAGTACTTGACTTGAAATTTCCAGTTTAACTGGAAATGTAAGTTCCTGAACTGGCAACCAATGCCATCTGACTTGTCCAAGGACTGTGCCAAGAATTTGCACAACTCTTGCTTTGTGGATTTTCCCAAGCAATTCCAGAAACTGAATAGTTTTTAGAACGTGCACTACCTAGATAAATACTATTTTGGAAAATCTCTTCAGAATTTATGTATGCAGAACTTGTGCGGAGACTAAAGAGAAGTAAACACAGGTGCCAAGAGACTCCTGCCTGTAATCTTAGTTGCTCAGGAGGCTCCGGGTTGAGGATCGTGATTCACAGCTAGCCCAGGCAGAAAAATCCCATGAGACTCTTATCTCTAATTAACCAGTAAAAACTAGAAGTAGAGCTTGTGGCTCAGGTGGTAGGTGCCAGCCTTGAGAAGTGCTAAGTTCAAGCTCTAGTACCAGCACAGAAACAAACAAAAATTCTTAGAGAAACATATTTATGAGGAGAGCCTCAGCATCCTGGAAAAGTGCTGTGATCACACTTGTTTGTACATTAGACATAGTATAAACTGCAGCCACTCAATTGGAAAACTGAGGCAAAATGGGAGTAAATTGTCATCAGCATGACTGGGCCCAAATAGTGGCGCTTAATCACCAAAGGCAAGATCTGTAATACTGTTCTTGGGCTAGGAGGTAGCTCAGTGGCAAAGCACTTGCCTAGCAAGTGCAATGTCCCAGGTTTGATCCCCAGGACCGTAAACAAAAAGATGAAAAAAATACCATTATAATATGCTTGTTATGCCAACCTTCTTATGTTGCTACTAGGATGCTTAATATATTAGAGGGAAAAAAATCAGACATCTGGTAGAAAGGAAAAAGCTTTTTGCTGTCTTTCCATGCTGCCACAATGCTGCACATGAATGCCCCAGGCAAATACTCAGTAATGCTGAACACTAAGTCAAATCCAGCTGTGCTCCAAAGTCATGGATGGTTCCTTGCCATGATGATGAAGCATGGTTACACAGTGCATTTGAAATCACTGATGATTACTGAGCTGGGAAAATGGTTGTGAACCTCATGGCCAGGGTATAGATTGAATGTGCAGCTTAAAGACCTTTTAAAATGGCAGAATAATCTGCTCCCTCATTAGTTGGGTTTCATTGTACTGACAATTTCAGCTGGCATCATAAGCCATGAAGAAGCATGACAAAAATGCACAGGAAAGGAAGTACTGGTATTTTTTTTTCTAGGAAAGCAAAACATGCATATAAATAAAATGCCTCACTGAGTGAAGAGAAAAAGGAAAGGAAAATAAATATACAAATTCCTGTTTAAAAGTAAAACCGTTGATGGGGCTAGGAAGGTGGTTCAGTGATAGAGTGCTTGCCTCACATGCATGAGGTCCTGGGTTCGATTCCTCAGCACCACATTGTAAGGTCCGCTCCTGGATGGCTAGCAGAGTCTCCACCCAGTACCTGTGTTACCTAGGCAACTGGGACACCTGGAAGAGGTCACATCTGAATTTTTTTTTTTTGGGTCCGGTCATGGGGCCTGAACTCTGGGCCTGGGCACTATCCCTCAGCTCTTCAGCTCAAGGCTAGTGCTCTACCACTTGAGCCACAGCGCCACTTCTGGCTTTTGTCTTTTTGCTTATGTGGTGCTGAGGAATCGAACCCAGGGCCTCATGCATGCAAGGCAAGTGCTCTACCACTGAGCCACCTTCCCAGCCCTGTCACATCTGAATTTGATGTGGCCACGCCTTTCTCTGCCCATACCCTAGATAAGGCCTACCCCAGGCCCAGACGCCCTCTCTCTGCTCTTTTCTAGCTCTTTCTCAGCTCTTTCCTTCTCTCTCTTTCCCAGCTCTCTTCTCTTTCCTAGCTCTCTCTTTCCCAGCTCTCTCTTTCCCAGCTCTCCCAGCTCTCTTTCCCAGGCCTTTCCCCACCATGTGGAGGACAAGATGGCTTGGTGCCAGCTGCGTGGAGTGCCAACCTTGCCTGGTCCCAGCAGGTCTACTGAATAAACCTACCCCTTACCACGTGCGTGGTGCTGTTCTTACTCGGCTACCTCTTTTTAAAAACCTAACACACATAAACAGAAAAAAGCCAGAAGTGGCATTGTGGTGCTTAAGTGTTGGAGTGCTAGCCTTGAATTGAAGAGCTCAGAGATAGTACCCAGGCCCCGACAATAATAATAATAATAATACAGTTGATGTGGTTATGGAGAATGTTGAAAGGGGTGACATAGATCAAGACCCATTATACTTATAAATGGATATGTTGAAACATTGTACAACTACGAAAGATAATGACTGAAGCAGCTGCCTATGGCTCACATCTGTACACCTCGCTACTCAGGAGTTCACATAGGAACAGCCAGTTCACATAGGAAAGTTCACAAGATTCTTATTTCCAATTAACCACCAAAAAGCTGGAAGCAGAGTTGTGGCTCACATAGTAGAGTGTTAACACTGAACAAAAAAGCTCAGAAGGGCTGGGAAGGTAGCTTAGTGATAGAGTGCTTGCCTAGCTTGTGTGAAGCCCTGGGTTCCATAAACAGAAAAAGCTGGAAGTGGTGCTGTGGCTCAAGTGGTAGTATGCTAGTCTTGAGCAAAAGAAGCTCAGGGACAATGCCCAGGCCCTGAGTTCAAGCCCCAGGACTGGCAAAAACTTTAAAAAAAAAGGGGGGGAAGGACAAGTACCTAGGCCTTGTATATAAATAATATAATTGATTGCAGGGAAATGCTTGCAGATCATTACGTGTGGTAATTACTAAGAAGTACAGAAAATAAAGGTGAATCATGAAGGACTCTTCCTGTCCTTTTTATGTGTCTCATTTGTATGTGTGTGTGTGTGTGTGTGTGTGTGTGTGTTGTCAGTCATGGGGCTTAAACTCAGGGACTGAGTACTGCCCCTTAGCTTTTGTGCTCAAGGATAGCACTCTATCACTTTAAGTCCCAGCTCTACTTCTGGCTGTCTGGTGGTTAATTGGAAATAAGAATCTCCTGAACTTTCCTGCCTAGGCCAGCTTTGAACCATAATCTCATTTATCAGCCTCCTGAGTAGCTAAGATTATAGGTGTGATCCATTAGCACCTGGCTAGTGTATGTAGTTTCAGACAGGATTTTGCTATGTTGCTCAGACTTTTTTCAAACTTGCATTCCTCCGTACTCAGCTTTCCTACAAGCTGGGGACCCCCCCCCTTGTCAGTTGTGGGGCCTGAATTCTGGGCCTGAACACTGTCCCTCAGCTCTTCAGCTCAAGGCTAGCACCCTACCACTTGAGCCACAGCACCACTTCTGGCTTTTTCTGTTTATGTGGTGCTGAGGAATCAAACCCAAGGCCTCATGCATGCAAGGCAAGCATTCTACCACTATCACTGAGCCACCTTCCCAGCCCCTTATGTGTCTCTTCATAGTATTTTTCACTTTACTGTACCAGCTTACAAGTGATAAGGGTAGAAGTATCTTCGTTGTTTTTTTTCCCTAGAATTTTACATTTTTGTACATTTTCCCTCATCTGGCATATAGTTTTGCCCAATAATGTTTATTGGAGAAAGAACAAAAAAGCAGGGAAAAGGTGAGGGTTTAGCTCAGTAGCAGAGTGCTTGCCTATCATGTGCAAGGTCCTGGGGTTCATTCTTAGCATTTCAGGAGGAAAAAAAGAAAGGAAAGTGAAGAGAAAGAAAAAGAAAGGTAGGTGTGATTGGCATATATCGTGGAAAAAGGGAAACAAATATACCAAAGAAGATTAGAGGGAAAGAAATAAAGGTAAATAACATCACTTACGATTAGTTTCAGCTGTACAGAACAGAAAACACAAATGATGGCTTATAAGACAGCAAATTACTTTTCTTTTATGTAAAAAACAAGTAAGCTGGGTATTAGTGGCTCACACCTGTAATCCTAGCTACTCAGGAGGCTGAAATCCGAGGATTGTGGTTCCAAGCCAGCCAGGCAACAAAGTTTGTGAGACTTTTATCTCCAACTAACTATCAAAAAGCTAGAAGTAGACATGTGGATCAAGAGGTATAGTACAGGCCGGGAAGGTGGCTCAGTGGTAGAGCGCTTGCCTCGCATGCATGAGGCCCTGGGTTCCATTCCTCAGCACCACATAAGCAGAAAAAAGCCAGAAGTGGCGCTGTGGCTCAAGAGGTAGGGTGCTAGCCTTGTGCTGAAGAGCTGAGGGACAGCGCCCAAGCCTAGAGTTTAGCCCCATGACAGACTGAAAAGCAAAGCAAAGAAAAAAGATATATAGTACTAGCCTTGAACACAAAAGCTTAGCGACAGTACCTAGGACCATCCCTCCCCAAAAAACCACCCCCCCCAAAAAAAAACAAACCCCACCACCATATCTGGGACAGGTATTTCAGGGCTGGTAAAGAAAGACTTACTTCACAAATTGTACTTATATTGTTACTTAAGATGTTATTGGGGGGGCTGGGAAGGTGACTCAGTGGTAGAGCGCTTGCCTTGCATGCCTGAGGCCCTGGGTTCGATTCCTCAGCACCACATAAGCAAAAAGAAAAAAAGCCGGAAGTGGTGCTGTGGTTCAAGTGGTAGAGCACTAGCCTTAAGCTGAAGAGCTGAGGGACAGCGCCCAGGCCCAGAGTTCAGGCCCCACGACCGGACCCCCAAAAAAAAAAAACAAAGGAAAAAATGGTAGTGGTGGTTACTCATAGGTTTAGTCTAAAATGAAAATGTGAGAAACCTTTATTCTGGTGGATCTGTGTTGCTGCCATGTTTCTCCTTGAGAAGCTTCACCTGCTCCTCCTTTTTCTTGGTGTCCATCTTCTGAAATGCCCTGTTGCATTATAGCACAAAGCCATAAGATATCTGTGACAAACGCTGAATCCTGACAGGTGCTCACATGCATTCTTGGCATCAAAAATGTCTTCATAGACTACATAAGCTGTTCCTCTAGTTTCAGGTGTGTTTCCCACTCTGATTTGACGAATAGGTCCATATTTCCCAAAGATATCATACATGTCTTCAGCTATGATTTTGTATGGCAAATTTCTTTTTTTGGGGGGGGGCCCAGTCGTGGTGTCGGAACTCTGGGCCTGGGCACTGTCCCTCAGCTCTTCAGCTCAAGGCTAGCGCTCTACCACTTGAGCCACAGCGCCACTTCCGGCTTTTTTCTTTTTGCTTATGTGGTGCTGAGGAATCGAACCCAGGGCCTCAGGGATGCAAGGCAAGCGCTCTACCACTGAGCCACCTTCCCAGCCCTGGCAAATTTCTTATATACAAAATCCAATTTACTTCGGGTGGAAGGCGAATCACCCTCTTGGCCGCTTGCATCGCTGTCTTGGCAGGCTGAGGAGGTTACAGCACCAAGAACAGTAACGCGCAGAGGACCTGGAGAGGACCCGCTGGACTTCGAGCACAGTTGGGTATCAAACACAGAACCCAGGAGTCCTTCCTTTAAATGTACTTCTTAAAGCTTGGGACCAGTCTGCATAATGGCTACATTTAGTTCTTTAGAAATTTACACTGAATTTGAGTCTCCCAAGGCCAAGATAAAAGCCAAACAGGGAAATGGGGAAGTGGTGCTGTGGCTCAAGTGGTAGAGTGCTTGCCTTGAGCTGAAGAGCTGAGGGACAGCGCCCAGCCCAGAGTTCAAACCCCACGACCGACAAAAGAAAAAAAAAAATAACCAGCAAGCCAGGCTCACATCTGTAATCTCAGCTGCTCAAGAGGCTGAGATCTGAAGATCATGATTCAAAGCCAACCCAGGCCAACAAGTCCAAGTTTCTCCAATAACTGGCAAAAAAAATGCCAGACTGGATGTATGGCTCAAGGAGTAGAGTAGGAGTCATGAGAGGAGAGGTTTTGAGTTCAAGTCTCAGTGCTGGCACAAAAACAAAAAGGAAACAGCAAAAAAATAGGGCTGGAGCAGTAACTCATATGGTAGAATAACAGCTATGAGCTGGTGTGTGTGTGTGTGTGTGTGTGTGTGTGTGTGTGCGTGCGTGTGTGTACGCACTTGATTACTGGGACTTGATTGAACAAAGGGCCTTGGTGCTGTCCCTTAGTTTTTTTCTCTCAAGGCCGGCACTCTGCCACTTAACTGTGACTTAAGCCACAGTTTACCTTCCAGCTCTTTGATGATTAAATGGGATAAGAGTATCATAGACTTTCTTGCCTGGTTGGCCCTGAACCATGATCCTCACATCTCAGCCTCCTTAGCAGTAGTTGAGATTATAAGCATGAACAACTGGTGCTCAGGGTAGGAAAGATAAACTGTAGTTCTTCTCAAAGACAGTCAACATTAAAATGTTGATGCATTTACTTACAATGAATTGCCATAGCTACTCTTACCCAGAACAAGGGACCCAATCAAATTCTTTTCTTTATACTAAAACAGGAAAAGCCATGCAAAAATAGAGAAATGGAAAACTTTGTTTGCTTGTACTTTTCCCATCATCCCGCAGGATATGTGAATATTACTGTCTCAGGAAATTTCTGACCACCCCTCTTCCTCAAAACTTTGATTAGGTTCCTTCCTGAGGTGTTTCAATAAACTCCTAACTTTCTTTACACAAAACTATCAACTTGGGGCTGGGAATGTCGTTTAGTGGTAGAGTACCTGCTTAGCATGCATGAAGCCCTGGGTTCGATACCTCAGTATCACATAAACACAAAAAGCCAGAAGTAGCACTGGGTTCACGTGGTAGAGCGCTAACCTTGAGCAAAAGAAGGTCAGGGACAGTGCCCAGGCCCTGAGTTCAAGTCCCAGGACTGGCAAAAACAAAAACAAAACTATTAACCTGGGGGGAAAAAAGCACAAGAGAGTCTCCAAATAATATATTTGGGAAATAGATATATTTATTTTTATTATCTGTACTACAGTATTACAATGAGAATGTGCATGTCATAGTCAACTATGGACAAATAGGCAAGAGGAAGGTGTGTGTGTGTGTGTGTGTGTGTGTGTGTGTGTGTGCTCGTGTGTGTGTTGTGTGTGTGTGTGTGTGGTAGTCCTGGGGCTTGAACTCAGGGCCTAGGCACTGTCCCTGAGCTTCTTTTGCTCAGGGCTAGCACTCTACCACTTGAGTCACAGTGCTACTTCTGGCTTTTTAAAAAATTTTGCCATTTTAGTGGAGATAAGAGTCTCACAGATATACTTGCCCACTCTGGCTTCCAACTAAGATCCTCAGCTTTCAGCCTCCTGAATAGCTAGGATTATAGGTGAGCTTTCAGTGCCTGGCTCAAGTGCACTTTTTTTTCTTTTTGTGCCAGTACTGGGGCTTGAACTCAGGGCCTAGGCACTGTCTCTTAACTTCTTTTGCTCAATATTAGTGCTGTACTACTTGAGCCACACTTCTACTTCTGTTTTTGTTAGTGGTTCATTGAAAATAAGAATCTCATGGACTTTTCCTGCCTAGGCTGGCTTTGAACTGTGGTCCTCAAATCTTAGCCTCTTGAACTACCACTGCCCAGCTTAGGAGAACTTTTTGAAAATTAATTTACTTTGTTGTTGTTATAGAGGTGATATTCAGAGGGATTACAATTATATGCGTCAGGTAATGAGCACATTTCCTTTGTACAGTGTCTTCTGTTCCCTCATTCTCCAAGTCTGTCTTTCCTGTCTCCACCTACAAATTGTATAGTTCACTTTCATCAATGTCCAGTAAGCTCCACTGCTGCGCTTTCTCACCCTTTTTCCCTTGAGTTCGTATCGTCCCTCCTACCCTCCTGAAAATAGGCACAGAAATATACCACACATAGGAAAAGAAGACAGAATCATTAAAAAACTTAAAAATTGAAAATAAAAAGGCATTTCTTATTATCATATCTTGGAGTTCATTATCATTCATATATATATAGAAAGAGAGAGAGAGAGAGAGAGGCACTTAGGCATTGTGCTTTTGTATATTTTTCTCCTAAGAGTATCCTCTTTTGGTTTCACTGTGTGTGAGTATCTAGAATCTTGTATAATTTATCATATCCCAGTATATTTTATATCTGATTTCCACATATCAGAGAGAACATGCATCATTTCTCTCTCCGAGTTTGGCTTACCTCACTTAACAAGATTTGTTCTAGTTCCATCCATTTCCCTAAAAATAACATTATTTTATTCATTCCAATGGCTGTGTAAAATTCCATTGTGTATAGGTATACCACATTTTTGTATCCACTCATCTATTGTGGGGCATCTGGTCTATTTTCTTATTTTGACTATTGTCAATATTGCAGCATGAATATGGATGGACAGGTGTCTTTATCATATTTAGGGGAACTTTTAATTTTTCTTTTCCTTTTTTTTTTTTTTGTCAGTTGTGGGGCTTCAACTTTGGGCTTGGGCACTGTCCCGGAGCTCTTCTGCTCAAGGCTAATGCTCTACCATTTGAGCCACAGTGCCACTTCCAGTTTTCTGGTGGTTAATTGGAGATAAGAGTCTCACAGACTTTCCAGCCTGGGCTGGCTTTGAACCTTGATTGATCCTCAGATCTCAGCCTCCTGAGTAACAAGAATTATAGGCATGGGCTACTGGTGCCTGGCAGGGGAACTTTTTAAAGAGAAAAGTGAAGAGGTTTTATCATGTATTTTGAAACAATAATCTTTGGACACAATAATTCCTAAAAAGAGTGTCACGAAGCTGGGCGCCGGTGGCTCAAGCCTGTAATCCTACTCAGGAGGCTGAGATCTGAGGATTGCGGTTCAAAGCCAGCCCGGGCAGGAAAGGCCATGAGACTTTTATGTCCAATAAACCACTCAGAAAACTGGAAGTGTCTCCAGTGGTAGAGTGCTAGTTTTGAGCTGAAGAGCTGAGTGACAGCACCTAGGCTCAGAGTTCAAGCCTGACAACTGACCAAAAAAAAAAAAGAGTGTCATGAGTCCAAGGTTGAACTTTGGGACCAAGGTTGTTAGGCAGACATCCTTGTAAAACTACTTTTTGTGTATGGTTTCAGTGAACTTGTGAAAGCTGTGGTTCTAGTAAGTTTTGAGGTTTGTACATTACTATTAAGCAATCTGTGAGAGCCTGTCCTTCATAACCTTCTGATTCTATTTATTCCCCATGACTGCTAGGCAAGCACTTTGCCACTGAGACAGATAACATGCCAGCCTGGTGAGTCTATTTTAATTGTGACAACTTTCACAGAATGTGGCACATTTATTATACCATTATACCATCTGCCTCCCCTCTGGAATGAGGACAGAGACCCTCACTCTTTTCACTGTGGATCTTCAGGCAATTGCATATCTTGACTTAAAGTACTAACTTGCAAGAATGTAATCAGCACTGCTGCACTCCTTCCAGTTTTCTGCTGCTTTTGATTCCCTGCTCTGGGGCCTTCATTTGCTCTACTCTTCTCCTTAAGTGACCAGTCCTGTTTGTGTGTGTGTGTGTGTGTGTGTGTGTGTGTGTGTTGGTATTGGCGCTTAAAGTAAGGGACTAGAGGTGCTATACATGAGCTTTTCTGCTCAAGACTCATGCTCTACCACTTGAGCCACTGTTCCACTTCTGGCTTTTTGGTGGCTAATTGGAGTTAAGAGTCTTATGGACTTCTCTGCTCAACCTGGCTTTGAACCTCAGTCCTTAGCTCTCAGCCTCTTGAACAGCTAGGATTACAGGTGTGAGCCAATGGCACTGGGTTACCAACCCTGCTTTTTGCTGGTCAATTGGGGATGAAATCTACGTGACTCTTCTCTCCAGGATGGTTTCCAATCGTGATTCTCTGGATCTCAGTCTCCTGAGTAACTAGGATTACAGGCAGAAGGCACCAATGGTATAGTTTACTTTGTCTATGTAGACTACTATGCTAACTATGCCTTGTCTCTTAGTACTGTTGACAACAGTTATGTTTCCTAAAACCAACTGGTTTTCTGGGTTTCAGCATGTGCAAAGGCAGACCATCCAAAATTTGTTCTTTCAGCTTCTTGACTTCTCCATCTTCAAATAGACCTCTCCACTCCACATTAGAGCGTTTTATGTAGGTCTATCTTCAGTTATGAGTCCATAGGGAGGTTGGGAGGCAAGGGATGGTAGGGAAAAAACAAAAGAGGTAACAATGCTCCATAGGAAATGTACTCATTACTCATGTAACTGTAATCCCTCTGTACAGTATTTTTACAGTAAACATATTTTACAAATTATGAGTCCAACTATTCTCTAACCTGTGGAAATAAAAGAAGCTCAATCAAATGAGAACTAACAAACAGAGGCTGTTTACTCAGAACTCACTATGGCAAGGGAGTCAGCCACCGCCACTTGCTTTTGGCAGAGAATCAAAGGCAAGCAGGAAATGAGAAGAAGGGGAAAAAAGAGGTGGGGGAGGGAAGGAGAGAGCGCAAGAGAGAAAGGGCTTCAGGTATGGTCTGGTTGGAAATCAGATTCAGAACATGGGGAGGCTGGAAACAAGTGATCTAGAAGGGGAATGTTTTTGCTGGTGCTGCTGTTAAGACAAGATTTCACTGTCTATCCCAGGCTGGCCGGCCTGGAATTCTCCATTCTTCTGCCTTAGCCTCCCAAGTGCTAGGATTATATACCCAGCTGGAAGTGGAACATTTTATACAATTTGGGTAGAAATATACTTGGTGTTCTTTTATTCTAAATAGAAATGGAAGAATACAAAAATGCTATTGAGCCAAGTGCTCACACCTGTAATCTTAGCTACTCAGGAGGCTGAGATCTGAGGATCCAACTTCAAAGCTAGCCAGGGTATGAAACTCTATGAGACTTTTTTTTTTCCAGTCCTAGGTCTTGAACTCAGGGCCTGGGCACTGTCCCTAAGCCTTCTTTTGCTCAAGGCTAGCACTCTACCCCTTGAGCTACAGTGCCACTTCCAGCCTTTTCTGTTTATGTGGTACTGAGGAATCGAACCCAGGACTTCATGCATGCTAGGCAAGCACTCTACCACTAAGCCACAATCTCAGCCTCTGTGAGACGCTCATTCCAATTAACCACCAGAAAACTGGAAGTGAAGCTATGGCTCCAAGTTGTAGAGAGCTAGCCTTGAACAGAAAAGCTCTGGGACAGTGCTCGAGCACTGAGTTCAAGCTGCATGGCTGACAAAACAAACAAATGAACAAACAAACAAAAAAAGCAAATGCCATTGACCAAATCTTGTTAGTTCTCGGAGCAGGGATATTGAGGCTGTAAATCAGGGCTCTATTGTTCTAAGTGGTTTGGTCTATGTTCACTGTACATCTGTGTTTTCTCATTATTTATTGACCCTAATCTCTAATCTTTCCAGTTGCTGGTGCAATTATTACCATTTAACAACTTCTTATCTTATATTTGAACTAGTTCTCATCTCTTGGAGGGATTTTCAACTTCTCTTTATTGGTTTTTTCCTGGAGAAAGAAACAAATGTAAACAAACAAAAACTCCCTTTCCCCACCCATCAATTTAGATCCTTTGTCTACTACCCTTTGTAGGCAAGCTTCTTAATTACTCTACTCCAGGTCTCAGTCAAGGTTCTATCAAAATCATCATTCCCTTGTATTCTTCCTCCTTGCCCTGGAATCCACATCCTAGAATTTATGTGTTTCATTCCATCTTTGCAAGTATTTGAAACCTGAGTATTTGAACCTTATCTACTATGAAATTATTTCATTTAGTTCAACCTATTGGAAATGTGAACAGCCCTGAACAAGAGGCTATTTTTCCACTTCTATAATTTGTCATTTTGAGAAAATTGTGTAAGTGGAATCATACAGCTTATGTGATACTTTTTTCTTGTTGTTGTTGTTGGTCATGGGGCTTGAACTCTGGGCCTGGACACTGTCCCTCAGCAATTCAGCTCCAGGCGAGCACTCCACCATTTGAGACGTAGCACTATTTCCGGTTTTCTGAGTGGCTTATTGGCTGGCTTTGAACCGCGATCCTCAGATCTCAGCTTCCTGAGTAGCTAGGATTACAGGCGTGAGCCACCTGCGCCTAGCTCATGTGATACTTTTGAGACTAGATGTTTCACAGCAAAATGCCCTGGAGAACTAAGAGTTGTTGCCTACTGGGTGCCAGTGGCTCGTGCCTGTAATCCTAGTACTCAGGATGCTAAGATCTGAGTATTGTGGTTCAAAGCCAGCCTAGGCAAGAAAGTCTGTAAGACTCTTATCTCCAATAAACTACTTAGAAAAAGCTGGAAGTGGTGCTGTGACTCAAGGGATAGTATGTAGCTTTGAGCCAAAGAAGCTCAGGGGCAACACCCAGGCCTTGAGTTCAAGCCCCAGGCTCAGAAAAAAAAAAAAAAGAGTTGTTGCCTGCATCGACCCATTCTTCCTTTCTTTTTTTTTTTGGCTGGTCTTGGGGCTTGAACCCAGGGCCTGGGCACTGTCCCTGAGATTCTTTGGCTCAAGGCTAGTGCTCTAACACTTGAACCACAGCGCCACTTCTGGCCTTTTCTGTTTGTGTGGTACTGAGAAATCAGACCCAGGACTTCATGCATACTAGGCAAGCACTCAACCACTAACCCACATTCCCAGATCTCATCTTTCCTTTTTTTTGTGTGTGCCATTCCTGGGGCTTAAACTCAGGGATTGGTCACTGTCCCTGAGCTTTAGTGCTCTACAGCTCCACTTCTAGCTTTTTTGGTAGTTTAATTAGAGATAAAAGTCTCACAGATTAGGTTTACAGGTATGACCCACAAAGTGCCCAGTATATTCTACTTTTTTTTGGGGGGGGTCAGTAATGGGGCTTGAACTCTGGGCCTGGGTGCTGTCCTTGAGCTCTTCAGCTTAAGGCTAGTGCTCTTCCTCTTGAGCCACAGTGCCACTTCTGGTTTTCTGGTGGTTAATTGGAGATGAGAGTCTCACGGACTTTCCTGCCCGAGCTGGCTTTGAACCGAGATCCTCAGATTTCAGCCTCCTGAGTAGCTAGGATTACAGGCGGGAGCTACGGGCATCCAGCTCCTTCTCTTCTTCTTCTTCTTCTTTTTTTTTTTTTTTTGTGAGTCTTGGGGCTTGAACTCAGGGCCTAAGTGCTGTCCCTGAGCTCTTTTTGTTCAAGGCTAGCACTATATCACTCTAAGCTATCGTGTCATTTCCAGTTTTCTGGTGGTTAATTGGAGATAGAAGACTCACAGACTTCTCTGCCAGGGCTGGGGAACTTTGATCCTCAGATCTCTGGCCGCCTGGGTAGCTAGGATTACAGGCATGAACCACCAGTACACAGCTCATCTTTTTTTCTTAGTACTGAATATTCTGTGGTGTGGATATACCAGTTTAATCATTCACCCATTGAGAAACATATTAGGGGTTACCAGGTTAGGGCTATTTCAAATACAGCTACGAGAAACATTCGTGTGAAGTTAATTTTTGAATATAAATATTCTTTCTTTAAGGGGCTGGGAAGGTAGTTCAGTGGTAAATCGCTTGCCTTGCATGCATGAGGCCCTGGGTTCCATTCCTTAGCACCACATAATAAGCAAAAAGAAAAAAAGCCGGAAGTGGCACTGTGGCTTAAGTGGTAGAGTGCTATCCTTGAGCTGAAGAGTTGAGGGACAGCGGGAGGCCCAGAGTTCAGGCCCCACGACCAGACCAAAAATAAATAAATAAATAAAAATAAATGAATAAATAAATATTCCTTCTTTGGAATTAATGTCTGGGAGTGTAAGGTTGGGTTGTACAATCAATACATGCTAAATCTTTTTTTTTCTTTTTGTGGGGCTTGAACTCTGGGCCTGGGCTCTGTCCCTCAGCTCTTCAGCTCAAAACTAGTACTCGACCACTTGAGCCCGGGCTGGCTTTGAACCGCGATCCTCAGGTCTCAACCTCCTGAGTAGCTAGGATTACCAGCACCTGGTATGTCACTATAGTTGTCTTAACAGGTATATAATGATATCTCTTCAAGGTCTAAATTTGCATTTTACTAATGTCTAGTAAAGTAGAACATCTTTTTATATACCCATTTACATCTCTGCAGTATATCCTCTTTGCAAGTCTTTGCATGTCTTTTTTTTCTTTTTCTATTTTGAAATCAAACTTAGGCTATTGTACTTTCCATGTAAGCATTTTATTACTGATTCACATCCCTAATATCGACCCATTTTCTAACTGGATTTGTTTTGTTTTATTATTCAATATAGGGTTCTTTATATATTCTACATATGTTTTGTTACTCAGTCGTGGGGCTCATATCCAGCTGCTTGAGAGTCATAAAATGGAAGGATCAAGATTCAAGGCTAGCTCAGGCAAAAAGTTAGCATCAATATATATAAGCTAGATGTGGTGGTTCACATCTATAATTGCAGCTACTCGAAAGGTAGAAAGATCTTAGTCTGAGGACAGACCAGGGCCCCATCACTCCTCCCTAAAACAGTGAGACACTATTAGAAAAATAGCCTAAAAACAAAAAGTGCTAGGGGTATGGCTCAAGCTGTAGAATTCCTGCCTACTAAGTGAAAGGCCTAGAGTTCAAACCCTAGAACTGTAAACAAACAAACAAAATACAATATTGATGAAGTGGAATTGATTATTTTTTGCTTTATTTTGTAGTTAGGGATTGAACTCAAGGCTTTATTCATACTAGAAGAAAGTGCTATACCACCAAGATATATTCCCAGTCCTTTTTTTACTTTTTTTTTTTTGGTCAGTTGTTGGGGCCTGCACTCTGTGCCTGGGCACTGTCCCTCAGTTCTTCAGCTCAAGGCTAACACTCTACCACTTGAGCCACAATGCTACTTCCAGCTGTTTTTTTCCTGTTTATGTAGTATTGAGGAATTGAACCCAGGGCCCCATGCATGCAAGACAAGCACTCTACTACTGAGCCACCTTCCCTGCCCCCCGTTTTTACATTATTTTAAGACAGTGTCTCACTAAGTTGCCCTGGCTGGACTTGAACACAGATCCTCTTGCCTCAGACTCCCAAGTGTTGGGATAACCAGCATATGCCACTATGCCTAGATATTTTCTTTCCTTTTTACAGATCATATTTTGTGTTGTATCTAATAATTCTTCATGAGGGTGTAGGTTCTGACAATTTCTGTACTGTCTTCTAAAAGTTAATTACATTAAAATGTATGATCCAAGTTGAATTTGTTTTTACATTTATCCATATTGATACCTGTAGCTTTAGTTCATTCATTTGGGTTTGTTTATAGTAGTCCTCTGTATGACCGAGTCACAGTGCATTTGCCCTTTGCAATTGGGGCACAGTCTAGTTATTTCCATACACAGTGCTGCTTTATCTTTATTCACTTCACATGTGAGGTAACATTTACCCCACCCTGGTCAACTCATTCCAAGAACTGCTCTCTTACTAAATTGGATTATTGCTTTTTATTTTCTTATTATGTAATCACCCAAACTTTTGACTTAGTGACAGCTTTCAAGGGAAACTCATTCTCTCCACCCCTCTCAATTTCCCTCCTTGGATTTCTATTACAACATGTAGTTCTGGTTTTCCTCCTATGTCTTTGCTTACTTCTTTTCAGTGTTCTTTTGGAAATTCTTATTTACCATCCAGCCCTGGCAGTTCATGCTGTAATCTTAGCTACTCAGGAGGCTGACATCTGAGGATCCCAGTTCAAAGTCAGCCCAGGCAGGAAAGCCCCTGAGACTCTTATCTCCAGTTAATCACTAAAACAGCCAGAAGTTGAGCTGTGGTTTAAGTGGTAGAGCATATCTAGCCTTGAGCACAAAATCTCAGGGCCTGGGTTCAAGCCCTGAGACTTGCACAAAAAAAGAAAAGCTGGGAAAGGTTATTTGTGAATACTGAGCTGTTATTTTTCAAAGCTATTATTTTTATAGCTTTTGTGTAAGCATAAAAATATTTCAAAATAGCAATGAAAACTTACCAATGAATAGGATGTTATGGGGTGGGGGAGGAGAAAACAAGAGGTTATTATGAGTAAAACATAATATATGCACATATAAAATAGTACAGTGAAAGCCCTTGGTGAAATTAATACACACTGAACAAAAAAGAATGAAAAGACTCTGATGGGGGAGAGGAGGGCAACTGAAGAAGAAGCTGAACCTGGTCAAGAAAGTTTACCTGCATGTATGAAAATAGAACACTGCGCTGGGTACTGGTGACCCATGCCTGGAATAGTAGCTACTTGGGAAGCTGAATTCCAAGGATCATCACAGTTTGGGTGAGTCTGAGAGACTCATCTCCAATTAACCACCAAAACAACAGAACGTGGAGGTGTGGATCAAGTTGTAGAGTGATAGACTTCAGTGTAAAAGCTAAAGGATAGCACCCAGGCCCTAAGTTCAAGCCTCAATACCTTAACAACAATAACAAAAAGGAAAGGAGAAGGGGAAGGGGAAAAGGAAGGGGGAAAGGGATGGGGAAAGGGAAGGGGAGAGAAGGAAGGGAAGGGGAGATAACAATGAAACCTGCTGAAATTGTTTTAAGAAGTGGATGAGATGGGGGAGAGTAACAGAACAGGGAAGGTTGCTAGAGATGCATTGTTTGCATGTGTGGAAATGTCACAATGAGATCTCCCCTTGTACAACTAATGAATGCTAATAAAAATTACTTCAAAATGAAAGAAAATGAGATGAGGGGAAGGAGAGATCTAGAACACAGAAGAAAGGAACATTTGATAGACCTATGCCTCTTTCCTCTGAACCAAGCAGTCTGGCAGATTGTATGAAGGTGCTGGAGGTGGGTTACTGGCTTGGTGGCAGGAAGTGGATGGGGTCTTCAAGGGCAGACTCTGTCAGCATGTTAGTGCCAACTCCCAGGGCTTAATCAAAAAGTGGGGACTGAAGAGATAATTATTGCCAAGGAAAAAAATTGTCCTGAATCCTTTGGAAAAGGGAGGAGAATTTTTGCATACATTTTCACTCTTTAAGTGAAAATACAGAAACTATTATCATAAAAGATTCCAATGGGGCTGGGAAGGTGGCTCAGTGGTAGAGTGCTTGCCTTGCATGCCTGAGGCCCTTGGTTCGATTCCTCAGCACCACATAAGCAGAAAAAGCCAGAAGTGGGGCTGAGGCTCAGGTAGTAGAGTGCTGGTCTACAGCTGAAGAGCTGGGGGACAGCGCCCAGGTCCAGAGTTCAGGCCCCACAACCGACAAAAAAAAAAAAGATTCCAAAGGAGGTATTTTATTAAATAGGCCTATGCTTGAGTTGTGACTACATGAAAGTTACTGTCTCTGGGAGTCATTTTCCCCTCAAAATGAGGATAATAATCTCAGTGTGAGGCAGAGATTAATATGTATTCACCAAAATGTTTTCCTTTTCTTTTGACCACACAGCTGCAAGATGTTTTTTAGCCTGTAACTGTGATGGCCACATAACTGACAAGATTTTCATTGCCTCTTTATGTTTGATAAAAGAATGAAACTATTGGGGCTGAGAATGTGGCTTAGTGGTAGAGTGCTTGCCTGTCATGCATGAAGCCCTGGATTAGATCCCTCAGTGCCACATAAACAGAAAAAGCCCGAAGTGGTTCTGTGGCTCAAGTTGTAGAGTGCTAACTTGGAATACCAGAAGTTCAGGGACAGTGTCCAGACCCTGAGTTCAAGCCCCCGGATAGGTTAAAAAAAAAAGAATGAAACTCTTGACATGCTCTATCACAAACTTTATTATGTCACCAAATTTTTATTTCTACTATATATTTGTTTGTTGTATGTTTATTTATTTTTGTGCTGGTCTTGGAGCTGAACTCAGGGCCTGGATGCTATTCTTGAGCTTTCTTGAACAAGGCTAGTGCTACTTCCAGTTTACTGGTGGTTAATTGGAGAAAAAGTTTCACAGACTTTCCTACCCCGTCTGGCTTCAAGCCACAATCTTCAGATTTCAGCCTTCTGAGTAGCTAGGATTCATGTATGAGCTACCAGCACCCATTTTCCCTCAGCTTTTTTGCTCAAGGCTAGTACTCTACCATTGAGTCACAGCTCCACTTCTAGCTTTTTGGTAGTTACTTGGAGATAGAACTTTCACACACTTTCCTGACTGGGCTAGTTTCAAAACACAGAGCTCAGATCTTAACCTCCTTAGTGGCTAAGATTACAGATGTGAGCCATCAGCACCTGGCTTTCTTTTCTTTTTTTTATTTTCCTTTTTTTGAGAAGGTTTCAATAAGCATACCAGGCTGGCCTTGAATTCATGCTTCTTCCTCAAATTCCCCAGTGCATTCCCCAGGAATGTGCCACCATCCCTAGCATTAGGTCTTTTCTTATCTTGATTCAAGATGACATTTTGTCTGGCAATACATTTGGTCATTTGGTCTTAACCAAATGAAAATTTCTACCTGATAATTTGTTATAAAGGATATGAATTGAGAAACTGATTTTGTCAGACTTTCTGCTGGTCTCTCTCTCAGCCAAGAATAAAGGATAAGATTTGTTTTTACATAGAAGTAACTGCTAATGACTAATCCTTCCCTAATTCTGAGCCATGGAGAAAAGTCATGTATTTTTATTTCCCTAACAGGATAGAACTGGAAGAAAATAATAGCTGTGGCTTTTTTTCCCTCCTGGAATGTTTCTCCCCACTACCCTCTTGGGCTAATTTGAAAACATGAGATTATGAGAGGCAGTGTGTATGGACAGTTAAGGACAATGGGGGATGTTGTGGTTAGAGAATGGGGAAACTGAATTGCAGCTGATAATACTTGCTGGTATTCCAATTCTTAGAGAGAGAGAGAGAGAGAGTATGTGTATGTGCGTTCTTGTGCTAAGGCTTGAGCTCAGTACCCCATACTTGCTTTCTTGCTAGCACTCTACTACTTCAGCCATGTTTCCTAGCTCAGCTTTTTTGTGGTTAATTGGAGATGGAGTACAGACTTTTTTTCCCAGGCTGGCCTCAAATCTACACACACACACAAAATTACTAAAAAATATATCATAAGGATTGTGCAGTATCAGCATTTAGAGAATGCCATCATTCTTTTATATTACAAGTTCTATTGCTTTGGTATAACATATTTGTTTCTTATTGCTGAATATTTAGGTTTTTCCAGTTTCATTATTGCAAATAGTGCTGGGAAACAACAACAAAAAACCAACCTTATTTAAAGTATGTTTAAGAGTAATTGTCATTTTCTGTAATCACTTTATCCATTTTTCTTCTATTTTTATTAACATCAACTAGGCATAGAGGGTTTCATCCTTCTGTCCACTTTTTCTCTACTGCAGTTAGTCTTTTCCTTATTTTTTATGCATTCATAAAATCACCCTTTGTCTCTGATATAAATTGTACTTCTTTTTCATGTTTGTCATTTGTATTTTAATTATAGCTTGTGTCCCAATTCTGAACCTTTTCCAGGAAGGGGCTAATTTGATAAAGATATCCAGCTTGTGTTTATTAACTGTGTCTATGGTGGAGGCCTGGAGTGTAGAATTTCTAGAACCAGTGTGGGTATACCTTAAGGGGAAAATGTGAGTTGGTAACTTCCCTAAAAAGAGCATATTTCATTTTCATGTGTTAGAAATATTTTCTAGTTAATGTGGATGCATTTCCTTGTCTTGGGGAAAGAATTCACATTTTTAGGTAAGATATTTGCCAAAAAAATAGCAACCATTACAACTGGGAGAGAAAGGTCTATAAAAATTACTGTGAGCACAGAGGATGAAACAGATCTTTGCACTTGGACATCTGGGACTATTTTGCACAAAAAGGGGCATTTGAGGTGAATTGGAGACACAAGTCAAAGTAGATGAGTAGGCCAATAGCTCACCATTACTGGAAGATGTAGACTAATTGATAGAATGTAAGACTCAGTAGAAGAGTGATGGAATATAAAAATATGTGCATAGGCCATTGGTTCAATGCTAGGATAAAAGGTCAAAAAGAGCTGATATGGTTATAGGATGTAATTTCTTTAATTCAATCATTAAACCCAGCACTTTTGTTTGTATTTTTTTTTGGGGGGGGCGTTGGTTGTGGGGCTTGAACTCTGGGGCTGGGCGCTGTCCCTCAGCTCTTCAGCTCAAGGCGAGCGCTCTACCACTTGAGCCATAGCGCCACTTCTGATTTTCTAGTGATTTATTGGAAATAAGAATCTCACAGAGTTTCCTGCCTGGGCTGGCTTTGCACCACGATCCTCAGATCTCAGCCTCCTGAGTAGCTAGGATTTCAGGCGTGAGCCACCAGTGTCTGATTGTATTTTGTTTTTGAGCTAGGATCTTACTAAGTTTGTCTCTGCTGGTCTTGAAATCACAATCCACCTGTCTCATCCTACTGAGTACTGTGTGCCATCATATCCAGCACCTGATTTTTACTTAATTTTTTTAGTGAGGGTTATTCTTTTCTTTTCTTTTTTTTTTGGGTCCGGTCATGGGGCCTGAACTCTGGGCCTGGGCACTGTCCCTCAGCTCTTCAGCTCAAGGCTAGCACTCTACCACTTGA
>NW_012267224.1:18980246-18983515 GCF_000151885.1 Dipodomys ordii
AAAGCAATTCTATATAACGTTAACTTCAAGCTGGTTGCCTGAGGCTCACTCCTGTAATCCTAGTGACTCAGAAGGCTGAAATCTGAGGACTGTGGTTCAAAGTAGTCTGGTCAGAAAAGTCCATGAAATTCTTATCTCCAATAAACTACTCAGAAAAAGCTGGAAGGGGCGCTGTGGCTCAAGTGGTAGAGAGCAAGTCCCCAGGACTGAAGAAAAAAAAAACTTCACTGAAGCTTATGTACTTTAGTTGTGTTTTTGGTGTCAGTCCTGGGGTTTGAACTCAGGGCCTGGGCTCTGTCCCAGAGCTTCTTTTTGCTCAAGGCTAGTGCTATACCAGGAGCCACAGCTCCATTTCTGCCTTTTTGTGGTTAATTAAGAGGTAAGGGTCTCATAGGCAGCAAAAAAAAAAAAAAAAAGTCTCAGAGGCTTTCCTTCCCTGCAGGCTTCCAAACATGATCTCAGCCTCCTAAGTAGCTAGGATTACAGGCTTGAACCACTGGTGATGGCTCAGCTTATGTACTTTAGACAACAGCAACATTACCTACTATCTAGTTTCCATTAGATTTATTTACTTGCTGCTTTGAAATTCTGGGACCTCACACATGTTAGGAAGGTGCTGTGTCACTGAGCCATACCTCTATCCCCCTCATTAGACAAATGATAAAGCATAGGAGTTCCAGCAGATGTTGGTCTTATTTTCTTTTAGTGAAGTTCTCAAAAACAATTCTAAGTTTAACTGTGAATGATAACTGGGAATGACAGCTATTATATAAAGGAAGAAAAAAATCCAGAGACATTTTTAAAAAATTTGTCACATGCTGAGTCCCTGCATTATTTATTTTGCACTAGGCTCTGAGTTTGGCAGTGAGGAATATAATGCTAAATGTGTGTGTGGGGGGGGGTGGGAGGGAAGGAAGAGCCCTATCTTCAAGGAAGTGATGATCTAGTAAGGGATGTGTGGTATGTATACATACCTATATATACACATATATATGTATTACATACATATGTGGCACAGGCTGCTACTGATAGAAAGGAAGTTGTTTGTGTTATAGACATAAACAAGCACATTTAGCATTTAGCTGCTAAGGGCTAGAGGTGTATTTTGAGTGGTGAGGTACCTGCCTTGAATTAAATTATTATTTTTTTTTAGGTCCGGTCGTGGGGCCTGAACTCTGGGCCTGCGCCCTGTCCCTCAGCTCTTCAGCTCAAGGCTAGCGCTCTACCACTTGAGCCACAGCGCCACTTCCGGCTTTTTTCTTTTTGCTTATGTGGTGCTGAGGAATTGAACCCAGGGCCTCATGCATGCAAGGCAAGCACTCTACCACTGAGCCACCTTCCCAGCCCCTTGAATTAAATTATTAAACAGACCAAAGGTAGCTGTAGACAAATATAAAAGGTTTATGGAATCAGTGGTGTGGCACAAATGGTATAGTACCAGCCTTGCGCAAAAAAGCCAAGCAAGAACAATATACCCCGGGGGGCGGGGAGATGTCTATTTTTGCCTTGTCAACTTACTTATAAAAACTGAAGACAAGCCAGCTGTTAGTGGCTCATACCTGTAATCCTAGCTACTCAAGAGACTGAGATCTAAGGATCACAGTTCTATGCCAGTCCCAGGCAGAAAAGTGAGACTCATCTTCAATTAACTAGTCAAAAACCTGAAGTGGTGCTTTGGCTCAAAGTAGTAGAGCCCTAGCCTTCAGCTAAACAGCTTAAAGACAGTGCCCAGACTCTGAGCCCTACGACCGACAAAAGAAACAAAACAAAAAGATAAAACTAAAGACACTTTCCCAGATAAAAACTTCATTTAAAGTTTGTTTTTTCAACTAAAACACCAGCTCATCACATTTTAAGTGGTAAGTTGTAGTCAGTGTGTCATTTTTCATAAGCGTCTGGCATTTTAGAGAATTAAATATTGTCACATTATCATTTTATAACACATTGTAAGATTCCTAACTGGAAGGTTACACACAGTATGAGCAGGAGTAGCACTCACATCACATATAATTTTTGAAATTATACGTGATCTTGAATGAGAAAGAGCATGCTAAACAACACAGATCCCATGCATTCACCTAATGCTGTCACACCCTTTCAAAGATGTGTTGTACTTTTCCTATTGGCTTAGAATTGAACCAATAAGGAAGGAGGAACTCTTTATTCATAAAGAATTCCTGCAATGTCAATGTGGAGTAAAGACTGCTTTGTTCTTCATTTGGGTCTCATAACTTGATGATATTGGTGTTTTTCTCTTATTGACATAATAAACAAACATTTTTAAAACATTCAGCTTTGTGCTTTGAAACGTTTTCTTCAATGTTAAGAATACAATGTCTAAATTGATCAGACTTAACACATGTTCAGACTTATCAGATGTTAAAGGAAAATTAAGAATTTAAATGCAAGGTATGAACAAAATTAATATTAATTTGCTAGACTTGTTTGAAGTTTATAATTACTAGGGTTCTTTCATTTCAAAAGTGACATATATTACAGTTATTAGTCTCTTTAATGGGTGTTTGGAGGTAGAGTTAATGTTAGGTTCTCAGCAGCAGCTATTTGTAGCTTAAGCTTCCAAGTTATTACATGTTTTTTTTTAATTTAATAAGACCGTTTAGAAAGGTTTGTATAGTAATTTCTTACCAGTGAAACTCAAGGTGTCTCTAGAAAGATTTAAAAAAAAAAAAAGGAAAAATTGACTTTTAATTATTCCGTATGAGTGCTGTGCTTTCATCAGAAAATTCACCCCCCCCCCCCCTGAGGTCTCTGGTTTCTAGAAAAACCACTAGAATGGTCACAGAGTGTGAGTCGGTGTTCCCACCGGACCTAAATAAAGGAAAACAAATCTCACTTGCACTTTCTCCAGATTTACATTCGGTTTAAAGCCGTCGTCATCCCCCTAACAATACGGTAAACAGACTGACTCCCGTGTGTGCTGAGGATACTTGGCCAGCGAGGATTCCAAGTGATTGCAGAGGGAGGGAGATGAACAACAGCCCCTCTCACCACCTCCAATCAGAATGCCTGGGGCGAACAATTCGCACCCCGAAAGCCCACAATAGGGTCAGGTCCGAACACGCGGGGGGGGGGGGAGCGGGGAGGCAGAGAGGTCACGGGGTGGTGTGGGGCCCCGCTTGGGGGCCCGGCGAAGGCGCTCCCGATGGCCAAGGGGATTCGAACACACGGTGACGCCGTGGCTGGGGCTCGGCCACCCCAGCTGCAGGGGGGCCCCGCGCCGGGCTCGCGTTTCTGGGCTCGCAGGCGGC
>NW_012267224.1:18984960-18991419 GCF_000151885.1 Dipodomys ordii
CGCCGCTCATGTTCGGATTTTGGACGCGGCGGCTGGGGGTTTGTGGGGGGGGGCGGCCCCCCGCTCTGATGCTGTGCGCTTGTGGTCGGACCCCCCCCCCCCCCCCAGCCGCAACTACTTTGAGTGTCGCTGGGATGCGCGCTCTGAGCTCCGGGTTTGGAAATCTGGCTTCGACACCGTGAGTCATACTGGGACACAGCTTTTCCCTCCTGTTCTTTTAGTGCAACAGTTTTGTTTTGGTTTTTTTTTTTAATTAACCCTGCCCTCTTTTTAAGAGAGCCTAAAGAAAGATGATCAGATACCAGATCAGAAGCGAGAATGTGCCTCAGCGCCGCCGTCTTTAGAACTAGGATCTGGTATTTGTGGCCCGGCCAGGTTTGTACACATTCTCGCCATGCAGTGGTTGTAACGTCTCCTTAGCACAGTGCTTACTTGAAGGCGGGATTGGCTGGTTTTGCTACTCGACATCTTTGAGCCAATCAGGAAGCGCGGCTTGCCTGGAGACTGGTTAACTCTGGAAAGGTGGGGATTGGTTGAGCTCCGGAGGAGAAAATCCCGGAGATGAACCTGGCCCCTCTAGAAAACAATGACTGATTGACAGCTGCCTCGTTTCTACTTTTTTTTTTTTTTAAAGTGTGTTATCCTTTGAAACCAATGCCAGCCTTTCTTCATCCTTTTTTTTTAAAAACATATTTCCAGTGCCTTCCCCTCAACCAGCTCTCGTAATTCATTCTTAACCATCATTAATTTTCCCTGAAGAAATTCTTACATTGCTTTAAGAAATGTAAACATTTTGATAATGTGGTTTTATTTTCTTGTTCTACATGGTTTCCTTTTGAATGACAGAAATGGAATACATTTATAGCGTTTATACCTGTGCCTTTATTATTGAAGGATTATGCCAGGATGGGGGGCTTCAGTGGTGGGGAGGTAGAAAGGATAGGACAAAAATGGCTGCTCCTCTAAAGGGAGGTGACAATTAATTAAAAAAAACCTCACCCAGAGGCTTTTAGAAAAGAAAAACACGGCTCCCTCTTTGCAAATCAGCAAACTCCTTAAGAATATCAGTTTGTGCACCTGTTGACTTTAATTGCTTTGAAGGGAGAGAACAGGGATCCTGAATTTCATAGAAAAATGGTTTTAATTTATGGTAAAGGCTGATTTTTCCTTTCATGAAAGTAGGCACAGAACACAATGGAGGCTAGATAAGTAGTATGTACATAGTACATTTAAAATGCTAACGTTTTCATTTAAAAGCCTTTCACAATTATTTGTGTCCATTTTGATGTGAAAAGGGAACAATTAGTGCAAGCTTTAGAAAATAGCTGGCCATCTTTTTGCTTTTCAGAATTTTATATGCAAAATGACAAGTTTCAGGAAGAATCTTAGTTTGCACTTTCTTGCCATGAATCTCATCAAGTATTTTATTTTTATTTTTCGTTGGTTGTGGGGCTTAAACTCTGGGCCTGGGTGCTGTCCCTCAGCTCTACAGCTCAAGGTGAGCACTCTACCACTTAAGCCACAGCACCACTTCTAGTTTTCTGGTGGTTTATTGGAGATAAGAGTCTCACAGGCTTTCCTGCCTTGGGCTGGCTTTGAATCCTGATCCTTAGATCTCGGCCTCCTGAGTAGGATTACAGGCATGAGCCACCAACACCCGGCTCATCAGGTATGTTAAATACCTTTAAAAGTAGTTTATGTTAGGTATTAAAGAAGAAACCAAACATTTTTGGACACCTGTGATAGTCTATAATGTGCCAAATTTCATCTTTATTGGTGAAGAAGATAACTTATATATCCATCCATCTATCACATTTGTATTGATATCCCAGGCACTGTTTTAAGCACTTTATGTCATTGTGTTTAATTTCTTGGCTTTACATTTTGCATTATTTTCAGTACTGTCTTACAGATGATACAGAGACTCAAGAGTATGAAAAGGTTATTGAACGTCATCCAACCAGGGTAGAAGAGCCAGAATTCAGTCAAACCTAAATATCTTCCTTCCCCCCCCTCTTCTTCTTCCCTCCCTCCCTCCCTTCCTTTCTTCTTCCTTCCTTCCTCTTCTCCTTCCTCCTCTTTCTCTTCCTCCTCCTCCTCTTCCTCCTCCTCCTCCTCTTCCTCCTCCTCCTCTTCCTCCTCCTCCTTCATCTACTGGGGCTTAAACTAGGACCTTTCACTCTTGATTAGCTTTTTTGCTCAAGGCTGGCATTTTACCACCTGAACCATACCTCTGCCTTTACCTTTTTGCTGGTTAATTAGAGGTAAGAGTCTCATGGATTTTTCTAGCTTAGAATTCTCAATCTCAGCTTCCTGAACAGCTAGGATTATAGGTGTGAGCCACCAGCACCCAGCCCAAAATATTTCTTTCTTTCTTTTTTCTTTTTTGTGTCTGGTCATGGGGCCTGAACTCTGGGCCTGGGCGCTGTCCCTCAGCTCTTCAGCTCAAAGCTAGTGCTCTACTACTTGAGTCACAGCGCCACTTCCGGATTTTTTCTTTTTTGCTTATGTGGTGCTGAGGTATCGAACCCAGGGCCTCAGGCATGCAAGGCAAGCACTCTACCACTGAACCACCTTCCCAGCCCCCAAAATATTTCTTTTAATACCTTATTTTCATAGTTCTCTGAAACTGAATCTTGTATCCAACGAAATGTACATTTTTTTTTTCAGAAATCCATTTTACCAGGTGCTGGTGGCTCATTCCTGTAATTCTAGCTTCTCAGGAGACTCAGATCTTGTGGTTCAAAGCCAGCCAGGGCAGGAAAATCTGAAAGACTTACCTCCAATTAACCACCAAAAAGCTGGGAATGGAGCTTTGGCTCAAGTGGTAGAGTACTAGCCCTGAGCAAAAAAGTTAAGAAGCCCTGAGTTCAGGTCCCGGGACTGACAAAAAACTAAATAAAGAACTCATGTTTTGTACTGGCTGGTTTTGAGTGTGCCAGTTTCATTGAAACTCACTAGGGACTGATCACCAATACACCATTGTTCTAATATGGATTGTCTGTTCATACCACTTGATTGTCTGTTGGCTCAAACTGCTCATACAACTGAGCAAGCCTCGTATGGATATTACTATCTTTTTTGTTTAAGGTTACAAATGTCTACCACCATGGCCAGCATTAGTGTCTTTTCTCTTTTTGTGGTGCTGGGATCAAACCCAATGCCATGTGCATACTCTACCACTGAGTTACATCCCCAACTCTTTGCTTATGTTTCGTTGCTGAACAGATGTTCGTATGTGCCTATCATTCTTTTTCTTTGTTATTGTTTTCTATTTCCATGTTGAGATGTTTCATTGTTTTTCTGATATATTTTCTAATATTTTTCTTTTCTTTTAAAAAATGTTTCTGGGATTTTTTTGGGTCAGTCGTAGGGATTGAACTCTGGGTCTGGGCGCTGCACCTCGGCTCTTCAGCGTCACTTCCGGTTTTCTGAGTGGTTAATTGGACATTAGAGCCTCATGAACTTTGCTGCTTTGACATTGAACCACAATCCTCAAATCTCAGCCTCCTGAGTAGCTAGGTGCTTCTCAGCCTCTGGTGCCTGGCTCCAATCCTCTTATTTTCACTTCACACTGTAGCTGGGACAACAGGCTTGTGCCATCATGACTAGCTTTTTCTATTGTGAAGTTGTCTGGAATTTTTTTTGCCTAGGCTGGCCTGGAACCTTGATTCTCCCGATCTCTGCTTCCTGAGTAGCTAGGATTGCAGGTATGAACCATGGTTGCCCAGCCTTTAACTCTGTAAGAGTTTCTATAAAGTGTGAAGCCACCTTGGTTCTACAAATTACTATTTATTACATTTTTTTATTATACTTCCTTGTAGTGGTAATACTTTGTTAAGCCACTTCCACTAAGTAGGCACTTTATTTATTTATTTTTTTGTCGGTCATGGGGCTTGAACTCTGGGTCTGGGCGCTGTCCCTCAGCTCTTCAGCTCAAGGTGAGCGCTCTACCACTTGAGCTACAGCGCCACTTCCGGTTTTCTAGTGATTTATTGGAAATAAGAATCTCACAGAGTTTCCTGCCTGGGCTGGCTTTGCACCACGATCCTCAGATCTCAGCCTCCTGAGTAGCTAGGATTTCAGGCGTGAGCCACCAGTGTCTGATTGTATTTTGTTTTTGAGCTAGGATCTTACTAAGTTTGTCTCTGCTGGTCTTGAAATCACAATCCACCTGTCTCATCCTACTGAGTACTGTGTGCCATCATATCCAGCACCTGATTTTTACTTAATTTTTTTAGTGAGGGTTATTCTTTTCTTTTCTTTTTTTTTTGGGTCCGGTCATGGGGCCTGAACTCTGGGCCTGGGCACTGTCCCTCAGCTCTTCAGCTCAAGGCTAGCACTCTACCACTTGAGCCATAGCGCCACTTCTGGATTTTTTTTTTTTTTTCTGCTATGTGGTGCTGAGGAATCGAACCCAGGGCCTCATGCATGCAAGGCAAGCACTTTACCACTGAGCCACCTTCCCAGCCCCCATCCTATTATATTTCTTAAGAGTATAAGATCATTACATTCTGGCCTGAGTACAGTAGCTCTGTCTGTCTCTAATACTTCTCTGTTTCTCTCTTTCCTGGTGTTTGTTAACTGTACTTGTGGCTCAGGTGGCAGTGTAGTGTGGGTGGTACCTCTATAAGAAAAGACGCTTGATGCAAGTCTGGCTTCACAAGCCTCCTTCTTGTTTGTTCCCTTAGAACTCTGTGTTCTCTCACTACCCTGTCATTGCTTGTTTATTCCTTACCTCACAGTAACAAAGAAAATGGGTAAATTGAGTATCTTTAAAAAAAAAGATGTGATTTGTACAGAGCATATTAAAGAGGAGATTAAGTAGTAAATTGGATGGAAAAATTTACTTGGTAGTAATTTATGTGGTAGGGAAAGAAAAGAGGCATTGTATTGGATAGATGATAGGAAAAACATACTGGATTCTAGCCTGAATTTAAAAGCACCCTTTGAACTCTATTTCTCATCTATTCAGTTACCCAATTTGTTAACAGTTTTTAGAGTGTAAGCACCAGAAATGGCTTCTGAGAGGACAAGTTATTGGTGGACAGTATAATGTAAATCGTATGATAGCAATATCATGAGGAGCAGGGGTAGAAACTTGCCCTAGATAGGTCCTTTTATATTTCCAGTCTGTGCATTTGGCTTCCTAGTCCCTGGTAACACAGGCATGTCTACTTAGAGCACCATGTCCAAGGCTCTACAAACATCTGGTTACACATTTCTGCAGCTGCACGGATGTGTTACTGTCCTTAGTTCAGTCAAGGTCATATGATGTCATTTATATGGCTGGGGCTGTCTTAGCAGCAAATGGACCCCAATGGTTAAGCAAGGGAAAGGAGTTCTAGGTAGATAAAAAGAATGTCCATTGTAATTCTTAACCATTCTAATTATGAATTTATTTTTGTAGGTACTTATTTGTGGGAAAGCGATGTTTTGTATTATGGACCTGAATATCCCAGGTACTAAATTTTAAAGAACTAAGATGGATTTTTGGTTGTACTAGCATTCTTGTTGTTAAACAACACCTGTATCTGTGATATGTTTATAGACTAGTAGACTAAAGAAATAAGCATGTAGGTGCTAAGATAAAGGTAGGTGTCGGGTACAGTAGGAAGTGAGTTTAAGTCAAACTTTGAGAGTAGAAAACTTTCCTGAAGGAAAGTTTAAGGCAAGAAGTATGACTCTGGTAGGGGTAGAGGGACTTCATAGAAATGTGATGTTAGCTGATCTCAAGAGGGAAACATAAAACAGGTGTTGTAGAGAATACCTGAGGGATTCAGAACAGCTTTTCATTAAATTTGTTCTAGGAAAAAAAAAGAGAATACCCAAGGGAAAGTAGGGGAAGCACTAACATAATGACCATCTTACTTATTTTAAGTGTATAGTATAGCCAGGTTAACTAGTAGCACATGTTGTACAATTTTTTTGGGGGGAGGGAGGTCAGTCATGGGACTTGAACTCTGGGACTGGGCACTGTCCCTGAGCTCTTCAGCTCAAGGTGAGAGCTCTACCACATGAGCCACAGTGCTACGTCTAATTTTCTGGTGGTTAATTGGAGATAATAGTTTCATGGACTTTCCTGCTTGGGCTGGCTTTGAACTGCATTCCCCAGAGCTCAGCCTCTGAGTAGCTAGGATTACAGGTGTGGGCCACTGGCTCCCAGCTTTTTTTTTTTTTGTGCCAGTCCTGGGACTTGAACTCAGGGTCTGGGCACTGTTCCTCAGCTTTTGTGCTTGAGGCTAGCACTCTATCACTTGAGCCAAAGCTCCACTTTCCACTTTTTGCTAGTTAGTTGGAGATAAGAATCACATGGACAGCCGGGCGCTGGTGGCTCACGCCTGTAATCCTAGCTACTCAGGAAGCTGAGATCTGAGGATCGAGGTTCAAAGCCAGCCCGGGCAAGAGAGACCGTGAGACTCCTATCTCCAATAAACCACCAGAAAACCGGAAGTGGCG
>NW_012267224.1:18992934-18994517 GCF_000151885.1 Dipodomys ordii
AAAAGCTGGAAGTGGCGCTGTGGCTCAAGTGGTAGAGCACTAGCCTTGAGCTGAAGAGCTGAGGGACAGTGCCCAGGCCCAGAGTTCAGGCCCACGACCGGACTCCCCCCCCCCAAAAAAAGACTACAGATTAGACACAGGGAGAAGGTGGGGTTATCTGGAGTTAAAGCTGGGATAGAAGGAGGCGCTAAAGGAGAAGAGAGGATTTAGGGAAGAGATGCTTGATAAGCATCTAATCCATGGAAGAAAGGGTGACTTCTTTTTCCCCCTATCCAGTGATAATTTTCTTTTTCTTTTCTTTCTTTTTTTTGAGGGTGGGGTGAGTTAGAATTATTATTATTATTATTTTGTCAGTCCTGGGGCTTGAACTCTGGGCCTGGACACTGTCCCTCAGCTCTTCAGCTCACAGCACCACTTCCGGTTTTCTAGTGGTTTTTTGGAAATAAGAGTTTCACAGACTTTCCTACCCGGGCTGGCTTTGAACCGTGATCCTCAGATCTCAGCCTCCTGAGTAGCTAGGATTATAGGTGTGAGCCACCGGTGCCTGGCTAGTCCCTGAATTTTTATTTATTTATTTATTTATATTTATTTATTTATTTATTTTGGTCCGGTCGTGGGGCCTGAACTCTGGGCCTGGGCGCTGTCCCTCAGCTCTTCAGCTCAAGGTGAGCGCTCTACCTCTTGAGCCACAGCGCCACTTCCGGCTTTTTTCTTTTTGCTTATGTGGTGCTGAGAAATCGAACCCAGGGCCTCAGGCATTGCAAGGCAAGCGCTCTACCACTGAGCCACCTTCCCAGCCCCAGTCCCTGAATTTTTAAATGCTCAAGTCTAGCACTCTATCAGTTTGAGCCATAGCTTCACTTTTGGTGGAGCTGGAATTGGAGATAGTCTCACAGCTTTTCCTGCCTAGGCTAGCTTTGAACTATGGTCCTCAGATCCCAGCATCCTAACCTCTGAATAGTGAAGATTATAGAGACATGAGTTACTGGCACCTGGCTTTGTTCTTTTTTTCTTTTCTTTTCTCTTTCTTTCTCTTGTTTCTCTCTTCTTTCTTCCTTTCTTCCTTCCTTCCTTTTTCTTTCTTTCTTTTTTTCTTTCTTCCTTTCTTTCGTTTGTTCTTCTTTTTTCTTTTTTTTTTCTATGCTGAGATTGAAACCAGGGTCTGTGTATGTTGGGCATGTAGTTTGTCATTGATGATCTTGATTGGCTTTTTAATTATGGGGCACAAAATAGTAATTAGTTTTGAATTCTATTTTTCCCTTAATATTTAGTAGCTAGCTGACTATTTTAGATTTTAATTTTAAGATTATGGCTTGTTATAAGATTGCCTTTAATACATAACATTTTATTTTATAGTAAGAAGACATTATGTTGGATAATAGCAAGAGCTATAGAGTTTGCAGATATCAACCGTGGCCTTACTAACAATCACATTGATAGCATCAATGCCAGATACCTAGTAAGTATTATTAAAATCAGAGGTTATGAATTTTTTTTTTTTTGTCGGTCGTGGGGCTTGAACTCTGGGCCTGGGCACTGTCCCTCAGCTCTTCAGCTCAAGGTGAGCGCTCTACCACTTGAGC
>NW_012267224.1:18994922-19016735 GCF_000151885.1 Dipodomys ordii
AAGAGCTGAGGGACAGTGCCCAGGCCCAGAGTTCAGGCCCCACGACCAGACCCCCCCACAAAAAAAATTAGTGCTTTAGTTTTTCTATCCTTAAAATTTCATCTCTATTGTATTTTATATGTTGTTTGCCATCTGCAAATAGTACTTATGTACCAATTTTACATACAGAACTATGTTGGAATATGTCACAATCCATGGTTTCAAGGAACATGGAGATATATGGGGATATATTCAGATAAATTCAGAGTCAGTTCCAGTGTGAATATCTGAGAGGTCTTTCTCTACAGGATCTGCCCAAGTAGTTGAGGGCATCAGGTGCTTCCCCATAGTGCACAGTCTCTTTCTATAGTGTAGGAGATGAAGATGGACTTTGTGTGTACCTGCATACTACTGCAGCTTACCAGAGTCGTCTTTGACAGTGACAAAGGAGATGACAAACCATGTAGGAAAATAGCTAGTGAATAGAGAAAACAGGTTAAGAAATGGAAGGATGTAAGATAAATAAGACAAATAGTGCAGTAAGTACTAAAGGATTATAGTATGCATTGAAAGATTGTACAGAAGTACACCTCCTGCCATACTTTATTGTCAAAAGTTGCATATTGTTCAGCAGTTGCCTTACATCTTTTTTTTTTTTTCTTGGTCGGTCGTGGGGTTTGAACTCTGGGCTTGGGCGCTGTCTCTGCACTCTTTAGCTCAAGGCAAGCGCTCTACTGCTTGAGCCACAGCGCCACTTCCAGTTTTCTAGTGGTTTAGTGGAGATAAGAGTCTCACGGACTTTCCTGCCCGGGCTGACTTTGAACCGCGATCCTCAGATCTCAGCCTCCGGAGTAGTTAGGATTACAGGTGTGGGCCACCGGCGCCCAGCTTGCCTTATAACTTTGACAACTTGTATTAGAGCTCTGTCTCAGGGTCACATCGCTTTATTTTTTAAAATTGCTGCATATGATTTCAAAGTGTGATTTTTTTCCCTGTAATTTAACTGTTCTCCTGTGGGTTTCTTATATATTTCTTGTAGAAAGAGGCTTTTAAAAATTTTGTTCTGGGAAGTGGCGCTGTAGCTCACGTGGTAGAGCGCTCGCCTTGAGCTGAGGAGCTGAGGGACAGCGCCCAGGCCCAGAGTTCAAGTCCCACGACCGACAAAAAAAAAATAAATAAAGTTTATAGTTATAATCCTTTAAAAATTTTTTTGTTCTCTTAATGTGCCTGGATATTAGTATCAGCTCTTCTCCATTCTATTTTTTCTTTCCTTTTGACAGTCTTAGAATTTAAACTCAGAGGCCTTGTACTTGCTAGGCAGGTGGTCTACTGTTTTAACCAAACCTTTAGCCCTAATATGAATTTAAACCAAGGTAAGACCTTTAAAGACATGCCTCTAGTGAACTGCTTCCTCTAACCAGGCCCCACATCTTAGTTTCCACACCTCCAAATAATAAATTTACCCATAGATCAGTTAGTTAGAACAGAGCCCTCATTATCCAACCACCTTTCAATGATTATGTCTATAAGCTGGGGACCAAGCCTTCAACACATGAGCCTATTAAGAGGATTTTTCATATTCAAGCTATATCAATATACAAAATAGACTTCAGTGTGGACAAGGGAACAGGTGCTATTTGGAGATAGTAACTTGTTAGCATGCTGATTATATTTGAAGCCATGAATCTGGATGGTGTCATCAAAAGAGTGGATGAGACAGAGACAAGAAAAGTTCCTCAGATCTCAGCCTTCTGAGTAGCTAGGATTACAGGCATGAGCCACTGATGCCTAGCTACTTTTTCTTTTTTTTAGTTGTTTTTGGCATTTTTCTTTACCTCTAGATGCTCAAGGTTTTCTCCATATTTTTTTCTCCTAAAGTATTTATAGTTTTATTTCTTTCACAATCCAGCTGGTTGTTTGTAGCACACACATATAATATTCCCAGCACTTAGGTGGGTAAGACTTAAAATTTAAGATTGCAAGTTTGGAAGCAGCCTGGGCTACATAATGAGATCCTGTCTCAAAAAGCAAAAAATACAAAATCCATTTTGAGTTAATTTTTCTGTAAAGTGTTTGGACTCAAATCTAGCTTCAATATTATTATTTTTAATGTATGTATGTTCACTTGGTTTAGTATGGTTTGTTGAAAAGGGTATTGTTTATCTACTGATTGTTTTTGCACTTTTGTCAGAAATTACTTGGTCATATTTATATTGTTTTTTCTTTGCCTTTTTGACTCTTCTTAAATCTCTAGTTAGGCCTATATATCTGTTAGCCTGCTGACATTCCAGAGTCTTGATTATATTGTAGCAATATAACAATTCTTGAAATTGAATTGATCCTTTCTGTTCTTTTTCAATATTCTAGCTATTCCAGTTACTTTTTCTTTGAAAATTTAGAGCAGTTTTGTCTATAAAAAAATGTTTTTTTAAATGTTTTTTTATTTTTTGGGTCTGGTCGTGGGGCCTGAACTCTGGGCCTGGACACTGTTTCTCAGCTCTTCAGCTCAAGGCTAGCACTCTACCACTTGAGCCACATTGCCACTTCTGGCTTTTTTCTTTTTGCTTATGTGGTGCTGAGGAATCAAACCCAGGGCCTCAGGCATGCAAGGCAAGTGCTCTACCACTGAGCCACCTTCCGAGCACCTATAAAAAAATCTTGCTTAGGTTTTGGTAGGAATTGTATTAAATTTGTGTATTAGTTTGGGGAGCATTGGCATCTTTACTTTTTATTAGCATACATTAGTGATACAAAGGGAGACTTCATTGTGACATTTCCATACTTGTACACAATATTGTCTAATCAGCTCATCCCTGGGCATCTTTATTTTGCTGTATTCCAGGCTGTGAACATGTTGTCTCCTGTTACTTGTTTAGGTCTTTGTTTTTTTTTTAATAGTTATTTTTCCTTTTATTAATTTTATGTTTATGCAGTAGTAAGGAATTGAACCCAGGGCCTCATGCATGTTAGGCAACACTATACCACTAAGCCATATTTTCTGTCCCAAGATCTGTGGTTTCTTTTTGGGTCCGGTTGTGGGGCCTGAACTCTGGGCCTGTGCGCTGTCCCTCAGCTCTTCAGCTCAAGGCTAGCGCTCTACCACTTGAGCCATAGCGCCACTTCTGGCTTTTTTCTTTTTGCTTATGTGGTGCTGAGGAATGGAACGCAGGGCCTTGAGCATGCAAGGCAAGCGCTCTACCACGGAGCCACCTTCCCAGCCCTCCTTTTGTTTTTTTATAAGTTTGAGGTTTGGCACCCTGCCACTAGAGCTGTAGCTCTACTTCTGAATGGGAGATATGACTTTCCTGCCCAGGCTGTCTTTGAATGGTGATCCTCACTCAGAACTCAGCTTCTGCATAGCTAGGATACAGCATTGAGTCACTGGTGCTTGGCTGTAATTTGTTTTGACTTTTCATCTTTAATTTGTTTTTTTTTTAATTTAATTTAATTTTATTTGTGAACATACTGTACAGAGGAGTTACAATTACATGGGCAGGATAATGCATACATTTCTTACCAAGCATTGCAGCCTCCTCCTTTGTTTACCCTTCACATACCTTCCCAGCATCCTCCCTCCCCCCCAATCCCAATCCTTCTCCTTCCCCCCCCCTTTAATTTGTTTTTATGCTACTCTTGTGGCTGGAACTCAGGACCTCCTGGTCTCATTTGGCTTTTTGTTGATGACTTTCTTTTTTTTTTAAATTTTTTTTGGGTCCAGTTGTGGGGCCTGAACTCTGGGCCTGGGCGCTGTCCTTCAGCTCAAGGCTAGCGTTCTACCACTTGAGCCACAGCACCACTTCCCGGCTTTTTTTCTTTTTGCTTATGTGGTGCTGAGGAATCAAACCCAGGGCCTCATGCATGCAAGGCAAGAGCTCTACCACTGAGCCACCTTCCCAGCCCCTGTTGATGACTTACTTTCTTTTTTTGTTTTTTGTTGTTGGTCTGGGGCTTGAACTCTAAGCCTGGGCGCTGTCCCAGAGCTCTTCAGTCCAAGACTAGCACTCTACTAATTGAGCCACTGCTCCACTTCCAGTTTTCTGGTGGTTAATTGGAGATAAGAGTCTCATGGACTTTCCTGCCTGGGCTGGGTTTGAACTGCAATTCTCAGATCTCAGCCTCCTGAGTAGCTAGGTTTTCAGGCATGAGCCACTAGTGCCCCATTTTGATGACTTTCAGTATACCATATGAGTCATACCTCCATTTCTTATTCTGCAGGTTTTGATATGATTTTTATATCATTCAGCATATTCTTAAATTTTTCTTGAGATTTCTTTCTTATTGTGTCCATACTGGAGCTGGAACTCAGGGCCCCCTGCTCTTGGTCACTTTTATGTTCACCATTGGTGCTCTCCCACTTGAGTCCAGCCTCAATTTCTGGCTTTTTGTTGATTAATTGGAGATAGCAGTATGGTGATATAGTGAGTTTGTCAGCTCAGTCTGCTCTAAACCTTGATCCTCATTACTGCTCTACCACTTTGAGCCACAGTGCCAAGATCCTCAGATCTCAGCCTCCTGATTAGCTAGGATAATAGGCACGAGCTAATGGTATTGGCTCTGATTTTGGTTTATCTTGGTAGTTGTTCTGTGGGCAATCGAAAATAATGTGTATTTTGTTGCTGCTGAGTGCAATGTTCCATATGTGTTAATTAGATCCTTAATTGTTGGTGTTGTTAAGTTCTGTATCCTTGGGATTTTCTGTTAATTTTTGTTTAAATTATTGATAGAGGGATAGTGGTACTTATAGCTATAGTGGATTTTTCTACTTTTCCTTTCATACCTATCAGTTTTTGCTTTTGGTGCCCACAGAGCCACTTCCGGCTTTGTTTATGTGGTAGTGAGGCATTGAACCCAGGGGTTCATGCATGCTAGCCAAGCACTGTACCACTAAGCCACATTCCCAGCCAACTCTGTTTTTTTTTTTGGGGGGGGGGTGGGAGTCCGGTCGTTGGACCTGAACTCTGGGTCTGGGTGCTGTCCCTCAGCTCTTCAGCTCAAGGCCAGCGCTCTACCACTTGAGCCACAGCGCCACTTCCGGCTTTTTTTTTTTTTTTTGCTTTGTGGTGCTGAGGAATGGAACCCAGGGCCTCATGCATAAAGGCAAGCGCTCTACCACTGAGCCACCTTCTCAGCCCCTCTGTTTTTTTTTTTTTTTTTTTTTTTGGGGTCCGGTCGTGGGGCCTGAACTCTGGGCCTGGCCGCTGTCCCTCAGCTCTTCAGCTCAAGGCTAGCACTCTACCACTTGAGCCACAGCGCTACTTCCGGCTTTTTCCTTTTTGCTTATGTGGTGCTGAGGAATCGAACCCAGGGCCTCAGGCATGCAAGGCAAGCACTCTACCACTGAGCCACTTCCCAGCCCCCCCCCTGTTTTTTTTTAGCCACCTGTTTTATAGCTCTTTTCGTTTGGCACATAGACATTAGGCTTGGTATATGTTCTTAGTAGATTGATCCTTTATTATTATGTAATACCCTTTTTATCTCCAATATTTTCTTGCTCTGAATTCTGTATTTATATATGAATTGATGTATAAAAATGTAATTTTATTTAATTTTAATTAATTTAAATTTAAATAGGCACTTGTGTCTGGTGGCTACCAAATTATCAGTGCAGTTCTGGAAGGTGGAGAGAGCTATGACACAAATTGATACAAATTTAACTAAAAGGTAAATATAGAAGGCAATATGGGTAATGACTAGCTAGCAAGAAATGGGGACTGAATAGGTAGTAGCGTATTTGACTTTTAATTGGATAGTCAGGGAAGAATCCATTGCATGTGTCACGACCAGAAATTTGAAAGAGTGAGTTAGCAATGTAAATATTTCAGGAGAAGAGTGCTAGCAGGGAAATAGGGCATTTAAAGAACTTTAGCTAAGTCTAGAAAATCACTTGAGAGTTTGGTAGAGACGCTGATTCAGTCTGACGATCATGCTGAAAATAGACTGAAGGGGACAGAAAGACTAGCTAGGAAAATACCACTTGATGGTAGTCATGCCAAATGGTTAGAACAGATTTTGGCAAAAATATCAGACATTTAAATTTTGAAATGTTTATTAGACTCATCCAAACAAAGAGAACCAAGCAGACTGAATGAGTCTCAGCCTTTGTGGAGCTTACACATTTACTGGATTATGCATAGTAAATATAATGAAATTAAACATAGGTCTTACCAGATGCCAGTGGCTGTAATCCTAGCTACTCAGGAGGCTGAGATTAGAGGATTGAGGTTCAAAGCCAGCTCGGGCAGCAAAGCCAGTGAGACTCTTTATCTCTAATTAACCACCAGAAAACCAGAAGTGGTGCTGTGGCTCAAAGTGGTAGAGCCCTACCCTTGAGCTGCAGAGCTGAGAGACATAGCCTAGGCCCAGAGTTCAAGCCCCACAACTGAAAACAACAACAACAACAACAAACAAAAACAAGTGATTCTCTAGACTTAGCTAAAAAAAAAAACGTGTTTATGTGGCTCACACCTATAGCTCTAGCTACTTAGGAAGCTGGGATCTGAGGATCAAGGTTTGAAGCTAGCCTCTGCCAGAAAGTTTGTGAGACTTAATTCCAATGAAGCACCAAAAAGCTGGAAGTGGAGCTATGGCTCAAGTGGTGGAGTGCTAGCCTTGAGCAGAAAAATTCAGGGATTTTGCCTAGGCCCTGAGTTCATACCCAGGACTGGCAAAGAAAAAAGAAAAAAAGAAAACATAAACCACGTTAGAAAATAAGTCTGATGGAGAAAATTCCAGTAGGGTAAGAAGAATGAGAGGTTTTATTGGACCAAATTCCTGATATGGGTAATATTTGAATACTAATAAGAAAGAATCTGTAAATATCTGGTGAAGAAATTCAGTCAGAGAAAACCAGCCATGTAAAGGTTCCCAGGTGAGAACTAGCTGGTATGTTTGGAGAAGACAAAGGAGGCTAAATGTACTTGGAATGGCATGAAAAGGAAGAAGATTAGGGGATAGTAATACAGAGGTAACAAGAGTCTGGATTATAGGTAATTTTCAGGTCTTCTGCTTTGATCCTGTGTGAGCTGAGAAGTTAGTGGATAGTTTAGTAGAGAAGAGGCATTATCCAACTATAGATTAGTTGAGTCACTTTGCCTACTTTGCTAAATAAACCAACCAGAGGCTGTAGTAGCTAAATCTAGGGTAATCTAGGGTGGTAAGGAATAATCACATTCTGAATACATTTTGGGGATTACACTGACAAAATTGATTTAGAAGTTGGCTTAGAGGAGTCCAGGATTATTCCATGATTTTTTTTTTTTTTTTTTTTGGTCAGTGGTGGGGCTTGAACTCTGGGCCTGGACACTGTCCCTGAGCTCTTCAGCTTAAGGCAAGTGCTCTACCACTTGAGCCACAGCGCCACTTCTAATTTTCTGAGTGCTTTATTGGAGATAGGTGTCTCATAGATATTCTTGCCATTTCCTGCCTAGGCTGGCTTTGAACTGTGATGCTCAGATCTCAGCCTCCTGAGTAGCTAGGATTATAGGTGTGAGCTCTGGTGCCTGGCTTATTCCATGATTTTTGACCTGAGCAAATAGAAGGAAAGAGTTACATTTACTGGCAAGAAGGGGTTATCAGGAGGTCAGTTTTGGACATGTTAACTTTATAATGCTTGTTAGAAATCTGAATGTAGGTGTTCAATAGGCATTCTAGTGTACATTTGTATGTGTCATTTTATATTTTTCAAAAGTGAAATAATGACATTGAAACAGTGTATTCACTGTTCTGAATTATGTTTTGCTATGTTATTATCTTATTTTTTTAAAATAATAGCATGTTTAATCCTGGCAAAACTGGAATGTTTTGGAGAGAGAAAAATTGGCTATTTTTTGTCTTTGCTGTCATAAAATCTATGATAATTTCTTACAGTTAAATAAAGGTGCCCTCCCAGTTTTAGAAATGGAAACGTAATTATGTAGTCTGAGTGTTTTTACTTGCTTTCTATTTTAGGTGCTATTACTGCTGGATTGTGCAAGATTTTTAATCCTATTTTCTTTGAATTATGATTTCAATACAAAAAAAGTCTTAAATTTTTTTTAAAAAAAGGGAAACATTTTAGTTTTGGAAGTCAGAATGCCAAGGAAAAGGAAAAATCTTGGGGGCCATCCTTTGCGGAAGACTGCAAGCTCTAAGGAAGTTGTATCCAGTGTTGCTAGTCATGAGAAGCCAACCACTACTCTTCCTTCCATGTGTGAGACAAAAAGTGCTCAGGAAGAACTCTTCACCAGTATCTCAGAGATGTTTTCTGAATTGGACCCTGATGTAGTATATTTGATGCTTTCTGAATGTGATTTCAAAGGTGAGAAAAAGTTTAGTTTGAACCCTTTGCATCTTATAAGAAGACTTCATATTTTGTGCTATTATCAATGGTAATAGAGGAATATGACTTTCTTGATTTCCCTTTTGTTCATCATTTAATTTAGTACCTGCCATAAACAAGTTACTATATTTGGTATTATGAGAGATTTGAAGAAGAGTAAAGCATCATTTCTACTCTTAAATGTACAACAGCTGGGCCCTGGTGGCTAATGCCTGTAATCCTTGCTACTCCGGCTAAGATCTAAGGACTACAGTTTGAAGCCAGCCTGGGAAGGAAAGTCTGTGAAATTCTCATCTCCAATTAGCCATCAAAAAAACCAGAAGTGGAGTTGTGGCTCAAGTGGTAGAGCAGTAGTCTTGAGCACAAAAGCTCACGGACAGTGCCTATGCCCTGAGTTCAAGCCCCAGGACTGGCATACAAAAAAAAGTACAGCATTGAGATATAAGATGCATCTAAAGACACTATATTCTCTATATTTTTTTTGTTTCTTTTTTTCCCCCTGTAAAACAGCTTGGCACTATTGGGATTTTGGGCCCGATAATTCTTTGCTGTGAATGGCTCTACTGTGCATTATAGGATCTTTAAGTAGGTAGCATCCCTGTCATGAACCAAAATATTTCCATATATTGTTATTTAGCTCTTACAACAAAAAATCTTACCTGATTGAGAACCAGTGTTTTAGAATGTAAGCTCTATGGAGACAGTCATTAAAGGCTTACTTTGTTTTACTGCTGTATTCATAATTTCTAAAATAACAACTTATAGTAGGAGTTGAAATATATTTATAATGAATTATGGAAATCAAACATAGGCTGAGAGTGGTGTTGCTAATCTTAGCACTCAGAGGCTGAGGCAGGAAGATAGAGTTTACACCTTGTGGATTACATAGTGAGAGAGTCTGAAACAAACACAAAGAAACAAATAAGACAAAAAACCAGGAGCTTAGTGATTGGTTTGGTTTCAAAACATTGGAGTTGGAGCTATATTGGAGCTGGTGATAGAACCTGAGTTGTATCTTTATTTCTGCCACTATACTTTTTTTTTTTTTTTTTTTTATCCTGGGGCTTGAACTCAGGGTCTGGGTACTGTTCCTAAGATTTTTTTTTTTGCACAAGGTTAGTACTATACCACTTGAGCCACAGTGCCATTCTGGATTCTTCTGTTTAAAGAGATACTGAGAGAGCTGGGAAGGTGGCTCAGTGGTAGAGTGCTGGTCTTGCATGCTCGAGGTCCTGTGTTCGATTCCTCAGCACAACATAAGCAAAAAGAAAAAAGCCGGAAGTGGTGCTGTGGCTCAAGTGGTAGAGTGCTAGCCTTGGGACAGTGCCCAGGCCCAGAGTTCAGGCCCCACGACCGCCCCCCCCCCCCCCCCCCCCCGCAAAAAAAAAGAGATACTGAGGAATTGAACCCAAGGGCTTCATGCATGCTAGGCAGGCACTCTACCACTAAGCCACATTTCCAGCCCCCCACTATCTTTTTTGAGTCTGTTTTCTAATGGTAGCATGTTTCTTACCGGCAAGGACTTTTTCAATGAGGACTGAAGTTTTTTGTTTTTGTTTTTGTATTTAGAAGGATATGCGATTAGTAACTTACAATAAATTTTAGGAGTATATTTGCCAACTGAAGGAAGTCATTACATGAGTTGGGTAAGCAAATTAAATATTGATACTCAGTATTATTAATGACTATGATTAGTATAAGATATAATCCTTCTAGACTTGAAGTGTTTGGTAATACATGGTTACTGTGTAACTGTATGGTGTGAGTATATTTAAATTATTCTGTTAGGATGTGCATGCAGAAAACCAGATTTTAGTAGTGCACTTGGTCTTCAGAAATCATAGAAATCATAGTATGTAGATTTTTGTAAATGACTTCTATATTTTCTAACTTTGATGTCTTTAAAGTTTATTTATTGTACATATATTAACATAATTGTAGGGAATGAGAAGAAAACTGTATTATCTTAACAAAGAACTTATTTCTCTTTTCTAAGATCTTCTATAGACTTCCTTTATAAACACTTGGTATTATGAATGACATTTTACATTTTACTTTTTAAACTTAAAATAACTTAAATTTACTTTTTAAAAAATATAATTTTATTGTTGTTAAGGTGTTGTACAGAAGGTTACCATTTCACAGTTCAGGTAATACATACTCAGTTTACTTTTTTAACTTAATATGATTAAACATTGTTTAGTGTTGCTGCAATCTATATTTATTTTTAGTAGTTATTTAATTCCATTGAGTTGTTGCATCCTAATTTACTTATTTATATCTTAATTTTTTAATGAAAATACCACAAAGAACATTTGTTAAAATTAGCCTTCTCTTTCTTACATTCTGTCTCTTTTTTCTGTCTTCCTCCTTCCTCTCCTCTCCCTCCTCTTCTTCCCTCCTCTCTCTTTCTTCGTGTGTGTGCATGCATGTGTGCGTGCATACACACACACACACACACACACGTTAGTACTTGTACTTGAACAGGAGGGGTGCTGTCCCTTAGCTTTTTCACTCAAGATTGGTACTGTACCGCTTGAGCCACAACCTCATTTCTAATTTCTTACTGGTTAATTGAAGATAAAAAGTGTCAGACTTTGCTGCCCAGACTGGCTTTGAACTGTGATTCTCAGATTTCAGCCTCTGAGTAGCTTAAGATGACAGGCATGAGCAATACTTTTTAGACTCTTTAAATTCTTAGTCTTAGAGTTTTATTTTCTGCATTCACAGGGTAAGGTTAGTTCTCAACTCTAGGAAATATACTACTAATTATGTACCAATGAGATGTGCTAATTTGTAGTACCACCAGCATTGTCTAACTCATCACAGCCTTTTCAGCATTATATAGAATTAAGATTAAAATAAAAATTGTACTTTTTCTTAATTTGTATTTTTTAAAAAAGAAGACTATTGAATATTCTTGTAAATTAGTTTCTATTGTTTCTATTCTTTTGTGAAGTGTTCTATTTTCTTGTTTTTGTTTTTGTTTTCATGTCATAGTTGTAATTTTTTTCCACCAGTCTGTTTAAGGACCTTTTTTTTTGTATGATAACCTGTTTGTTTATTTTGATTTTTTTTTAGTTCTGTTTATACTGTTTTTCATTATATATGTGTTTATTTTTTAGTTTCTCTTTTTAATTTTTTATTATATCAATTTTTATTTTCATAGAAATTCCTCGTATTTGTGTTTTCTTTCCCCTCTCCTTTTTGTCTGTTTTTAGGGCTTCTTGCCTTTGTAGTATTGCTAAGATCTCTGGTCTCTCTGCCAGGCTTGCCCCTCCAATCCCTCTTTGTTTTTCTTCTTAAGGGAACATTAATTGGGTGCTTACTAGGTGCCAGTCCTTGTGCACAGCATTTTTTCATGGATTATCTCATTTAATCCCCACAACAACCTATGAGGTAGGTACTTTTATTATCCCCATGTTATAAGTGAGAAAAACCTAGGCTTAGGGCTGGTAACTAACTTGTTTGAAGTGTCATAGCCAGCCAGGGACTTAAATGTTGGTGTTCTGACTCCACACCAGAGCTGTTACTTCCTGTGCTGTGCTGTTTCCAGATTTAGGTCTCTTAAAACAAACTGCAAACATTTCAAATGCTTACTTTTTCCCCCCTTACCATGCTGTGCTGGGGATCAAACCCAGGGGCTCACCCATGCAAAAACAGGTGTTCTTACCATTAGCTATGTCCTTAGCTCTAAATGTGTAAAAATTCCAATACCTTCCTATTTTCATGATAACTGGAAGAGCTCAGCACTGGAATCGGATCACTAGCCGTGGCTGCGTCACTTAGTATCTGTATGACTTGGGTAAAGTTACTGTGCATTTTGAGCTTCATGTTCTTCATCGAATTTAATAGGATGATGTTTCCCTCATTTTTGTATAAAGCTTCTAGCCTGTATGCTGTGACTGGTGAGAGTTTTTCTTCAAGTTCCCTTAGAAAATAAAATTATTATTTCTTAGTATGACCCATGGGACCCTTCTCCATTTCACCCAGCCTCCCTGTCAGGTTTATCATCTTCTCTTGCTCACCATGCATAGCACTGTAAGCCTACTCTCTGACACCTGCGCTTAACACTGTAAACAGGTTTTGTGTTTTCAAACTTGGTTTTTCCTTTTCTCCTGCCTGGTTTTTAATCTTCAAGAGCAAGTTCACATATCACTCTATGTGTGATATTTCCTTACTCTCCTGTCCACTACTATAGATATTAGGACATTATCAAAAGTACACTTTATATCATGATATAATTATCTTCTCCTGTTTTTAAACTCCATTAAAATACAAAAGCCAGAAGTGGTGCTGTGGCTCAAGTGGTGGAGTGCTTGCCTTGAGCTGAAGAGCTGAGGGACAGCGCCCAGACACAGAGTTCAAGCCCCATGACCAATCCCCCCCCCCAAAAAAAAATACAAAAGTCTTTGAGCATATTAAAGGCTGTCTTACACATTTTGTACCAAGTTTATCTGACATGTAGTATATATGGTCATAAATATTTTTGCATGAAGTGAAATTCATAGCATGAAAAATATATGTATTATACTTTATAATTCACACTTAAAATATGTAATCCTTAAGAGGACATGAATTAGGTAAGTCATTGTTGATTAAATCAACTGGCTCTATTTTGGACCTTTATATCCATCTATATAACTCATACATACAATTACAGATATGTATACATTTATCCAGTAAATTGGTCAACGAATATCCACTTGATGATGCTGTGTTGTTGTTTGTCTGAAACAAGACTGCATGTCACTATCATTGAAATTTTGGTATATTAGCAAAGTATTTATTTTTGGGAGACAACATGAATATTTATTAGTTTCTTTGTATTCTGTTTAATGCAAAGTTCAGTGTTTTTTCCTGGATTTTAACAAAGTTGTGTCTGGCTTTTCTCACTATGTTATGCATTTTTTTGTTGTTGTTATTATTCTTGTTGTGCAGTTGAAAATGCCATGGATTGTCTGTTAGAGTTATCTGCCACTGACACCAAGAAGGAAGAATCACCTTCACAAAGCTTGGTTGCTTCTGAGACCCAGCCAAGTGCAGCCGGAACTGGAACAATGGAGAAGTGTTCTCCTGAAGAAGAGAATGAAGATTCAAAACTGGATTCGTTTTTGGACATGCAGCTAACTGAAGACTTGGATTCCTTAATACAAAATGCTTTTGAGAAATTAAACTCTTCTGATGACCAAGTATACTCATTTTTGCCTTTGCAAGATATTCATAGTTTGAATGACCCAAGTAAATTTATAAATTCAGATTCAAGTAATACGGCTCCCATTCTATCTACACAAAATAAGGATTCAAGCAGTGAAAAATTTGATAATTCCACATTAAGTTCAAATTCATTAACTTCACATTCAGTTTTGAATGAGTCTGACAGTTTTATAAGGGATAAAACATATGCATTGGAAGGTAACTACCCAGAAGATTCTCTTCTCAGTAGCTCTTTAAATCCAGCAAATGACTTCACTGTGGGCTGTAGCAATTTCAATCAAAGACAGAAAGAGGGTTTAGAAGCTGAATGTGTTGATAACCAGCTCTCTCAACCCTCTGTGGATATGGAAGCCAATGAGCCTCAGGCTCCTTCAACCCTTCCTGTGCAGAATCTGGGGCTTGATTTACCAGGTACTAGTGGGGATCAGAAATCTACTTCTGCCTCTGATGTTTTTGTACCTTCTGAAGGGTTCAGTTTCAAGCCTCATAAACATCCTGAACTTCCACCAAAGGGGAAAGATGTTAATTACTGTCCAGTACTTACCCCTCTCCCTTTACTGCTTCCTCCTCCTCCACCTCCACCAATCTGGAATCCAATGATTCCTACTTTTGACCTCTTTCAAGGAAAGCACGGCTTTGTAGCTCCTGTTGTGACCACAGCTGCACACTGGAGACCTGTCAACTACACGTTTCCACCCTCTGTTATTCCTCATGCTTCCCCAACTAAGGTCTGGAGAAACACAGAGGGAACAAGTGCTTATCAGGTTCAAGAGACTCCAGTTTCTCAGGTTGTAAGAAAGAAGACAACATCTTATGTTGGACTGATTCTTGTTCTTCTCAGAGGGCTTCCGGGATCAGGAAAATCTTTTTTGGCAAGGTATGAAGTTTTCAGTTCTTAAAATGTATAATGTGTGAATTTGAATAACTCATGTGAATATGCAAGTTTCTTTAAAGAGATGTTTAGTAACCCAAAGTTTTATGTAAATATAGAAAATAATAATTTTTTTGCTAATATTTTTCAAACATTGTAAATATTGACACTTCCTTACTCAAAGCTGTCATTCTACCACTTGAGCCACAGCTCTACTGACACATTTTTTTTTTTTTTGTCCGTCGTGGGGCTTGAACTCTGGGCCTGGGTGCTGTCCCTCAGCTCTTTAGCTCAAGGCTAGTCCTCTACCACATGAGCCACAGCACCATGTCTGGTTTTCTGGTGGTTAATTGCAGATAAGAGTTTCATAGACTTTCCTGCCCAGGCTGGCTTTGAACCATGATCTTCAGATCTCAGCCTCCTCAGTAGCTAGGATTATAGGCATGTGCCTGACTTCCTTTTTTTTTTTTTTTTAAAGATAGGATCTATATTTTTGCCTGGTACCAGGACCATGAGATCCTAATCTGTATCTCCCCCAATTGGGATAACAGTTTTAAAAGCACATACCCAGTTGGCTGGTTGAAATGAGGTATCACTAACTGGTTGCTTAGACAGTCTCTTGATTTCTGCCTCCTGAGTAGCTGGGATTTTAGGTGTGTATCACCATGCCCAGCCCCTGGGGTTTCTTGGTAATTAGAAACTCAGAATCCTCAAACCTTTTAATAGTTACTTGTGAAGATGTTTTATAACATTAAAAATTTTGGAATATTTTACATTAAAAATCAGCTTGCCATACGTAAATTATTTTTTGGAGTCAGACTTTTGTTTAGGAAATATTCAGTATGATTTATTTGAATATTTTGTTAGTCTTACTCCTTTAAATGATAATATCAATTTTTATTTTAATTATAATTGTAAAAATTATGAGATATTTTGGAAGGAACATTAATAAGTATACTTTCCTTTATCATTAATAGGACTTTGCAAGAAGATAATCCAAGTGGAGTCATTCTTAGTACTGATGATTATTTTTATATAAATGGACAGTACCAGTTTGATATAAAGTACCTAGGAGAGGCACATGAATGGAACCAGAACCGTGGTAAGAATAGATGTGATTTGTGGAACAGTAGTGAAGAACTATGGTAAGAATAGATGTGATTTGGGGAACAGTAGTGTAGAAATAAATTTTGCTTATTTATATTTTGAGAGACATATAACTTCATGAATTTATGATTTCCTTAGTCCTAGGACTATATCATACATATGAAATAACTATAATGTATAACATTAATTATAATGTTATGAGTTAAATGAGGTTTTATTTCATATGGCAGTTAAAAGATTTAAATAATTCCTTTTTTAGCCAGGCACTAGAGGCTTACACCTGTAATCCCAGCTACTCAGGAGGCTGAGATTTGAGGATCATGGTTTGAAGCCAGGCTGGATAGGAAAGGCCGAGAGACTCTTATCTCCAATTAACCACTCAGAAAACCATAAGTGAAGCTGTGGCCTAAAGTGCTAGAGCAGTAGCCTTGAGAAAGAGCTCAGAAACACTGAGGCCCTGAATTCAGGCCCCACAAAAAAAAAAAAAAAAAAATATATATATATATATATATAAATATATATTTTTAATTTTTTTTTTTTTGGGTCCGGTCGTGGGGCCTGAACTCTGGGCCTGGGCACTGTCCCTCAGCTCTTCAGCTCAAGGCTAGTGCTCTACCACTTGAGCCACAGCACCACTTCCGGCTTTTTGCTTATGTGGTGCTGAGGAATCAAACCCAGGGCCTCAGGCATGCAAGGCAAGCGCTCTACCACTGAGCCACCTTCTCAGCCCCAAATAGTTATTTCTTCAGATGTGGTATTTCCACCAGTCACTGGTGGCGCATGTCTTTAATCCTAACTACTCAGCAGGCTGAGCTCTGAGGATCACAGTTCCATGAGATTGTTATTTCCAGAAAGCCAGAAAAGTAGAGCTGTGGCTCAAGTGGTAGAGTGCTAGCCTTGAGCACAAAAGCTAGAGATAGCACCTAGGCCCTGAGTTCAAGCCCAGGACTAGAATACACAAAAAGTGATATTTCCTAGTCACATAGTGAGTAAAACTAGTTCATGTCAGTGACTTTCAAATTACAAAAACAAGATAGCACTTAATGTTATTAAGAAATGGTTATTAAGATAATCCTTATCATTAAAAATGACTTATTTTCTGTTGTGTTTTTTTTTTTTTAGCAAAGGAAGCATTTGAGAAGAAAGTATCTCCAATAATAATAGATAATACAAACCTTCAGGCATGGGAAATGAAGCCATATGTTGCTTTGGTTTGTATTAAGAGTTGTCATAAGTTTCTGATAGTGGCATTGGAGTTGTGGGGGATGTTGATAACATGTGAATCTTAAGCACTTGAGAGTCTCTTGATTCTTGCTCTGTCTCTGTGCTTTTTCTGTTTAGATTGAAATGAGAAAAATAGAATTATTAGTATGATCATGAATTTTTCCATAAAGCTGAATTTAGTTAGGTTTAAATTCTGAGATTCAAAGGATACATTCTGAGATTGATTTTGCCTTTTGTTATTTTTCATAAAAGGTATTATTTTGTGTGTGTGTGTGTGTGTTTGTGTGTGCATGTGATTCTGCCAAATAAGATTGCTTTTACATGGTAGAATCAAAATTTGGTGGCTCATGTTAGACATATTTATTTTTTAAAATTTTTGTTGTGCTAAGAAATTCAGAATTCATAAACTAAACTATCTTCAATTGCCAAATTTCTTTCCTCTTAATATTTATCTCTTTTTCCTTTGCCTTAAATATAGTCACTATTATTTTCCTCTTTGGGGTATCTCTTTTTTGCTCAGCAAAAATGATATCACCTTTGAAGTTAGCTATCACTAGTTTATTAAAAGCAGCGTTAGGTATTCTCCCCCTTGCCCCCCATAGAATCCTGGCTTAATTCTGTCATAGACTGAAGCACACAGTTTTTATCAGTAGGTCATGGATCAAGCCTTCCCTCTCTGCCCCTTTTTTCTTCCCTTTAAGGGACACAGAAATGATTAGTTCCCAGGCTGAACATATACTGATTTCTAGTAGCACTATTGTTTTACCTATCATTGAATCTTAAGGGTATAGCACTATGTTAGATATATAATAATTTAAATAATTATGAAATGACATACACATTTATGTACTGTATGTAAATTGATAAATGAAGCTTTTTTTTTTGTCTCTTTTTGCTTGAACTCAGGGCCTGGGCACTGTACTTGAGCTTCTTTTTTTCTGCTCAAGGCTAGCACTCTACCACTTGAGCCACAGCACCATTTCTGGCTTTCTTTGTTTATATGGTACTGAGGAATTGAACCCAGGGCTTTATGCATGCTAGGCAAGCACTCTTATCACTAAACCATATACCCAGCCCAAATGAAGTTTTTTGTTTTGTTTTGTTTTTTTGCTGGTCTGTGCATTGTCTCTGGGCCTCTTTGTGCTCAAAGCTCAAAGCTATAGCTCTATCATCTGAGCCATAACACCACTTCCATGAAGCTTTTTTTTTTTTTTTTTTTTTGGTTGGTCGTGGGGCTTGAATTCTGGGCCTGGGCGCTGTTTCCATGAAGCTTTTTTAACTGGAGTATTTTAAAATTATTATTCCATCATTAACACATAGAGATGCAATTTAGGCTTCTGTAGTGATTGTTCTAATGCCTTTTGTATGTCCTGAACACATCCAAACTGCCTTTGTGATATCTTCTGCCCTTGTATCTTTTTTTTTTTTGGTCAGTCATGAGGCCCAGGTGCTGTCCCTGAGTTATTTTGCTCAAGGCTAGCACTCTGTCACTTTGAGTCACAGTGTTACTTCTGGTTTTCTGGAGATAAGAATCTCACGGGGACTTTCCTGTCTGGGCTGGCTTTGAACCTCAATCCTCAGATCTCAGCCTCCTGTGAGTAGCTAGGATTACAAATGTGAGCTGCCAGTGCTGGGCCCTTGTATCATTTTGAAGAAATGTGTTTTCACCTTTAGAAGTCTTCTGCTTATTGTGTTTCTGATGTTCATTGAGCATGTTGGCTTGTGTGTTTTTCTCTTTTTTATTTTTTTACATGATAATTAAAAAATGTCAAACTTTCCAGTATTGTTTGCTTGGTCTTCCTAAATGAGAAGGACTTTTGCAAATCTAGAGTGCCAAGCTCCTTTTTTATGTATGAGAAAGTAGGTATAGGCTGGTGTGATTCAGTGGTAGAACACTTGGCTAGCACTGGACCTAGGTTGCAGGATAAAAATGTAGATACAGGGGCTGGGAAGGTGGCTCAGTGGTAGAGTGCTTGCCTTGCATGCATGAGGCCCTGGGTTCGATTCCTCAGCACCACATAAGCAAAAAGAAAAAAGCCAGAAGTGGTGCTGTGGCTCAAGTGGTAGAGCACTAGCTGAAGAGCTGAGGGACAGCACCCAGGCCCAGGCCCCATGACCGGACCCCCCCAAAAAAATATAGATACAGCAGTTACTATAGAAAAGGCATATCACTTCCCCTTTCTTTAGGAAGCAAGATAGTAAGAGCTGTCAGGAAGCAGAATAAAGAAGACATTGTAATCTATTTCTGCATGTTATTTACAAAATAGAAAGCTGAGATTCAAAAGGTAGCAGTCAAATATTTTTAGTGACAAATGCCAAAACTTATTCCTTTGCTTTAAAAGTACATATTCCTAAACAAATTTTTCTTCAGAATCTAAGAAAATACATAACTGTCATGTTATTTCTATACATGTGTACCATATACTTTTGATCTACTCTTGCTTCTTGAAACAGGATTTTTTGATTTTTTGTTTTTGTCAGTTTTGGGGCTTGGATTCAGGGCCTGGGCACTGTCCCTGAGCTCTTCAACTCAAGGCTAGTGCTCTACCACCTTAAGCCACTGCACCACTTCCAGTTTTCTGGTAGTAAATTGGGGATAAGAGTCTCACAGACTTTCCTGCCCGGGCTGGCTTTGAACTGTGATCCTTAGATCTCATTCTCCTGAGTAGCTAGGATTATAGGCGTGAGCCACCAGCACCTGGCTTTTGAAACAATTTTAATAGGTTTCATTGTTCAGCTTTCATGCAAGTGAATATTCCTCATATGTATTCTTCCTCATTCATCCTATTTTTTAGCCTTCTTCCCTTCTTCTGGTACTTTCACCTTCTATCAGAGTCTATTTGTATTCTTTTGCTATTTCAAATAGTAGCAAACTGTGTATCTTAGCAGGTATGTGTATATTTGTGTAGTGTATGTGTGGATTTATCTATCCTTTTTTGTTTTCATATTAATATTTTATTTTTTTGGGGGGTGGGCTGTCATGGGGCCTGAACTCTGGGCCTGGACACAGTCCCTCAGCTCTTCAGCTCAAGGCTAGCACTCTACCACTTGAGCCACAGTGCCACTTCCAGCTTTTTCTACTTAAGTGGTGCTGAGGAATTGAACCCAGAGCCTCATGCATGCAAGGCAAGTGCTCTACCACTGAGCCACCTTCCCAACTCATCATATTAGTATTTTCAGTGTTACATTTCTGGAAATAAATTGCTGTATCAAAAAGATTTTTTTTTTTTTTTGGTCCAGTAGTGGGGCCTGAACTCTGGGCCTGCGCGCTGTCCCTCAGCTCTTCAGCTCAAGGCTAGTGCTCTACCACTTGAGCCACAGCGCCACCTCCAGCTTTTTTTCTTTTTTTTGCTTATGTGGTGCTGAGGAATCGAACCCAGGGCCTCAGGCATGCAAGGCAAGCACTCTACCACTGAGCCATCTTCCCAGCCCCCATCAAAAAGATTTTTATCAGTTTAACATATCCATGAGAGAATCTTTGAGTCATCTTTGAATTTTTGAGGTATTTTTGGATGTGTGTGTGTGTGCGTGCGCGCGCACGCATGCACGTGCTGGTCCTGAGGCTCGAACTCAGGATGTGGGCACTGTCTGAGCTTTTTTGTTCAAGGCTGGTGCTTTACCATTTGAGCCACAGCTACTCTTTTTGCTGGTTAGTTGGAGATAAGAGTCATCTGTGTTAGCTTTGAACCATGATCCTCAGATCTCAGCTTCTTAAGTAGCTAGGATTGTAGGTATGAGCCATGGAATTCACCTTGGTTCTTTCATTTTTAACATGCTATGAATTTAGGAATAATATGTTCAGTTTCACAAAATATTCAAAATGTTTGTTTTAATGTCTTTTTTATATGTAGTCTCAGAAGCATAAATATAAAGTCCTTTTCCGGGAACCAGACACATGGTGGAAGTTCAAGCCAAAGGAGCTTGCAAGGTAAAACTTGAATTTGTTTAACATTTTTTGTCATTGTTCTCTCTCTCTCTTCTATTTTTTTTGTTTCATAACAATGATGGGAAGTCCATCTAGATTTTTTTTTACTTATATAAATGATGAATGAAATAAAAATGGTTAGAATTCAGCCTTATTAATAATAGAATTAAAAATGGTTAGAATTCAGCCTTATTAATAATAGAAACTTTATTTGAATTATGCTTTCTCCTAGTTTTATGAAGTTGGAAGCTTTTTGTATCTAAAATTGAGTTCATAGTCAAAAACATTCTTATTGTCTTATATGGTCAAATGGTAGTTTCTTTTAATAATATGTCAATGTCTGAGAATAGATATAGACTGTTCAATTTGGGTATAGTGCTGGGAGGATCTGTAACTGTCCAGTGACTTAGAATACTGGAAGGTAGCAAGAGGTAGAGATAGAAAAGGTAGCAAGTATCTAGGTATACAGGTATTTCAGCTCTCTGTCAAGATTATACTTTTTTCTTTATTTGGTTGCTTGGCTTTAATGAAAGAGTTTCTTACCATAGGAAATGAAATGTTTTTTTTTGCCCTCTGCATTTCCTTAGAAGATAGGTGTAACTTAATTTTGATCAAACTAGTTTCATCTTAACAATTAGAACAGCCTGACTCTAGTAGAGTTACAGTGTTATGCGACCATTACTACTGTGTAATTCAAGGACATTTCCAGTTCCTCAAAATATATCTGCTAGTAGTTACTTACTCCCAAGTACTCCTAATTATAGCCAACTGCTAATCTCTCTTCTCTTTCTGTTGAGTTTCCTATCCTGGACATTACAGAAAAGGAATGTCCTTTTATGTCTGGCATAACATGTCCTCTTACGGCCTTTTATGTCTGGCATATTTCAGCTAAAATAGAATAATGTTTCAAGGTTCATCCATGCTGTATAATATATCTCTACTATTTATTATTCTTTTTATTATTATTCTTTTGTTTTTTTTTTTTTTTTGGTCAGTCATGGGGTCTGAACTCTGGGCCTGGGCACAGTCCCTCAGCTCTTTACTTCAAGGCTAGCACTCTACCACTTGAGCCACACCTCCACTTCCGGCTTTTTCTGCTTATGTGGTGCTGAGGAATCGAACCCAGGGCCTCATGCATGCAAGGCAAGCACTCTACCACTGAGCCACCTTCCC
>NW_012267224.1:19017810-19038114 GCF_000151885.1 Dipodomys ordii
AGCTCTTCAGCTCAAGGCTAGCACTCTACCACTTGAGCCACAGTGCCACTTCTGGCTTTTTTCTTTTTGCTTATGTGGTGCTGAGGAATTGAACCTCATGCATGCAATTGCGCTCTACCACTGAGCCACCTTCCCATCATTCTTTAACTTGGGTTATTTACAGCTATGTTTTAAAATTTCTGAGCAGAAAGGTCTTTTTAAAAAAAGTTGACTTTCAACTGAACTCTATAGTAGGTTTATGGCCTGGTTAATTGTTACATCTTAATAATTGTTCCAGGTTTGCTTGGTAAGAATGTATAGTTTTAGTGGGTTAATATACCCAATAATCATTCTTGCTAATTCCGTTGCTCAACATCTACAGCCTTTTTTGCCTTTTTTTTTGTCTTATTAATGGGTTTATGTTTGGAAGGGGGATATGTGACGTATGTATTTAAATATCCTTATTATGCTGTCAGTTTCTCCTTATTCTGTCCATGCTCATTTATATATTCTGAGGGTAATTGTTGAAGTTCATAGGAGCTGGCTTTTGTTTTTAACAATAGTAGGATTAAAACTAGAGCCTGGCACATGCTACTCAAGCACTTTACCTCTTGAGCCACATCCCTCGTTTTGTAGGTGCTGATTTTGATATCACTAATCAAATCTTTTATCCTTTCCTAGTGATTTCCTTTTATCTTTACCAGCACTTTTTGTTGTGCAATCTAATTTGTCTAATAGTAATAGAACCATATCCATTTCCTTTTCTTAGTATTTGAACGTTATTTCTTTTTCCTTCCTTTTTCTTTCATTCTTTTAGTACTCTTATGGTGGGCTCTCTCTCTTATAAACCAATATGGCTAGTTTTGAAAATTCTACTCTTATCTTGTTTTGGCTTATAGTGGATAAACACAGTTCATGGTCATTTCTTTATTTCTTACTGTTCTATTTATTTCACCTTTTCTATGGTTGTTCTTTTAGCACAGAAAAGTATGTGGCTTTTTTCCTCCTGCTATGCCTTATCTTGGATTTTTTTGGGTCAAATCTAAATTTTCTAGTTCAATTTTTTTTCTATTCGAATTTGTACATTAAATACATCATGTTTATTCTTAGTGGCTACATTATACGTTTTATCTTGTATATTTTAAACTAATTTTTTAGCCTTCTTCATAAATACTAAGACTAAAAACATAACTATAGTACTTAAACTTCCCTTTCAACTTACATAGTGTTACTCTCCAGTATCTGAAGAAGTGCTGGTTTTTACTCATGTAATCACTGCTTTGCACTTCTGTTTTCCTTGCATCATAGACTTTATTCTTTTTTTTTTTTTTTTGGGTCCGGTTGTGGGGCCTGAACTCTGGACCTGGGTGCTGTCCCTCAGCTCTTCAGCTCAAGGCTAGCGCTCTACCACTTGAGCCACAGCACCACTTCTGGGTTTTTTCTTTTTGCTTATGTGGTGCAGAGGAATTGAACCCAGGGCCTCATGCATGCAAGGCAAGCACTCTACCACTAAGCTACCTTCCCAGCCCTCATAGACTTTATTCTGAGAGTTTCCACCTGCCTGATAGTTTACCTCAAATTTTTTTTTTTTACAAAGTCTAATCTGCTTGTTGAATTCTTTGTTTTTAAATTTTAGTTTGAATTTTTTTTGCTGGTTCTGGGGCTTCTGAGCCTCTTTGTGTTCAAGGCCTGCCCTCTACCACTTGAGACACAGCAATACTTCTGGCTTTTTTTTTTTTTTTTTGAGTAGTTTATTGTATATAAGCGTCTCACAGGGACTTTTCTGCACAGCTGGCTTTGAACTGCGATCCTCAGAACTCAGCCTCCTGAGAGGTAGGGATTATAGGAGTGAGCTGCCAGCGCCCAGCTTTGAAAATCTTGTATTGCCCTCATTCTTTTAAGGTACTTTTGGTATATAATCTAGATTGACAAGCTATTTTCAGTTATTAAAGATAACATTTAGTTATTGTCTCAATTCCATTACTGTTAAGTTAGCTATGAATTTAATCATTGGTTTCTTTGTGTATGGCTAGCTTAAATTAAAAAAAAAACAAAACTTGCCGGCTATTTTAAAGTATCATCTCTTTGTCTTTGAGTAACAGTTTTAGTACATTGTTTCTAGTTATAGATTTCTCACTAAAAAAAAAATCTTTTTTTAGGATTTGTTTGGCTCCTTGGCTACTGAAATCAGGGGACTAGTATCTTTCATCAGTTCTGGAAAACTCAGCATTTTGTATTAAGTTGCTTTTGTCCCACTTTCTTCTCTTCCTGGGACTTGGATTAGGTATATACAGACTTTTTTGTTCCGGCGTCCATGTCTATGTTTCTTAACCTCTTTTTTCATATTTTCCATCTCTGCTCCTTCTGTGATCAGAAACCAGACGAGATCGAGGAAAGGTAAATATGAAAGCCAGATTCACCCAAGAGGCAAGCGCTAATATTAGTTCTGGGATTCAGACACAAAGTCTTGAATCCAACCCAAGTTAAAAAAGTTGCAACTGAGATATTTTGTTAAGACAGACCTGTGGATGGATTAAACATACCTAGCTGACCTGCTGGCAGATATAAATCCAGATGCTGTATAAATGAAAACACCCTTAACATAAGGCCCAAGGATATCCATGTGTAATGTTTTAGCTAAATATAAGCCCATTAATAAAACACACAAATAAGCCTTTATGAATGAAAGCACAAATAATAAACTTACTTGGACATCCACAGACTTCATATGCTAGGATTTTTTTTTTAGTTTGCACTTAAAGTGTAATGAACACCTTGTTTTAATTTACTTGGGATCTAGTTTTATTTAACAAGAAGGCACTGTAAGACATCTAGTCTGTCATAGTAGTTAAGTAGAACCCTTTATAGTGAGATGCTTATTACTAGCTAAATTAAAGTCTTGAAATGACTCATGTTCCTAGGGGAATTTTTTTACAGAGCTTGAGAACATCTTTTCAAAGTTATTGAGACTGCTTTTTCTCAAGTTCATAAGGATTATATGGGATAATTAAAGAAATGGTAAATTAAGAAATCATGACTAGTCATGTGTCCATGGCTCATGCCTGTATTCCTAGCTATTCAGGAGGCTGAGATCTCAGGATCGTGATTCAAAGCCAGCCCAGGCAGAAAAGTCCCCGTGAGACACTTATCTCCAATTAACCACTCAAAAATCAGAAGTAGAGGTTTGGTCAAAGTTGTAGAACAGTAACTTTGAGCAGAAGAGCTCAGGGACAGCGCCCAGGTCCCGAGTTCAAGCCCTACAACTAACAATATAAAAGAAGAAAAAAGAAATCATGACTAAAATGAAAAAATAGATATCATATCTTAATAAACCCATTTTGGTATTCATTTTGGGGGACAGGGTTTTAGATAGGGTCTCACACTAGCTAGCCCAGGCTAGCTTTGAACTTGCCATGCTACTGCCTCAGCCTCCTGGGTTCTGGAATTACTGATATGTACCAACATGTTCTGATATATATTATATTAGAAATCACAGCCAGGTGCTGGTGGCTCATGCCTATAATCCTGGCTACTCAGGGGGCTTATATCTAAGGATCACTGTTCAAAGCCGTCTTGGGCAACAAAGTCTGTGAGACTCTTATCTCCAGTTAATCACCAAAAAAGCCAGAAGTGGAGCTGTGGCTCAAGTGGTAGAGCAGCAGACGTGAGTGAAAAAATAAAAGATCAGCTCCCAAGCCCCGAGTTCAAGTCCCACTATTGGCACACACATATACAAAAATGTATGATTAATGGGGTTGGGATAAAGTTCAGTGGTGGAGTGCTTGCCTTAGCATATGCAAAGTCCTGAGTTCAGCCCTCAGCACTGACAAGTATGAAAGAAATGTACTATTTTTCTGTTCTTTTTTTGAAACTTAATTATCAATATTTTTTCTGTGCTCTTCTTCCCTGGAATTTTCAGGCGTAATATTCATGGAGTAAGCAAAGAAAAAATCACAAGAATGTTGGAACACTATCAGCGCTTTGTTTCAGTGCCCATAATCATGAGTTCTTCAGTTCCAGAGAAGACTGAACGGATTGAGTTGTGTGCATATGCTTATGAGGATAGAAGTTCCAGGTTGGTTAAAGTGTCTTATTCATACAAATTTAATTTGAAACTTTTTTTTTTTTGCCAGTCCTGGGGCTTGAACTCAGGGCCTAGGCACTGTCCCTGAGCTTTTTGCTCAAGGCTAGCATTCTACTACTTGAGCCACAGCGCCACTTCTGGCTTTTTCTGTGTATATGGTACTGAGGAATTGTACCCAGGGCTTCATGCATGGTAGGCAAGCCCTCTACCACTAGGCCACATTCTCAGCCTCCGTTTCTTGTTTTTTTTTTTAATGATAACTTTTAGAGCTTGTGGAATCACTGCCAGTTAACTTTAAAAATAAGACAGACCTTTGTTGTTTGTACATTCTCACCTGGAGTTATCTGACAATAAACAAAATTAGAGGAAAAGTTTTTGTGGAAGATGAAAGATTTTCTATTAGGCTCAGGGTTTTGTAAGTCTATGAATATGCTATGAATACACTTACATGATGTCTTCTGTTATTCCAGTAACCTCCTTTTCTCCTTTGTTGTTATTCTGTATATACCCATATCACTTATTAATTTTCTAATGTTTTAGTGGAAATACTCTTTCACAATAGTATCATAGAAATTATTCACAGTATACTTTTATTAAGTAATATAAGTCAGAGCCCTTTGGAAGTTTGCAGTCCAGGAAACTACTTGTCAGCTTAGTGTCTTTATAACAAAATTCCTCAGAGGTTCTGCTACTTCCCAGTTGTGCCAGGGACCAGTACTTTGAGGCATGAGTTACTGAGAACCTTATCTGAGTCACAGCAGTACTGATTCTATTAAAATTGAAGAAGTGTGTAAAGAAGCACCTTTATGTAGAGAGTTCTTAATTACCTGTGTAGTATTATGGCAAGGCGTGGGGAGGCTGTGTTACGGATTTGGGTATGGGATATGGAAATTCACAAATGCCTTTTGGAAAGGCAAAGTTGAAAAGTGGTTAAGACCATAGACTGAAGGCATATTTTTGTTTTCTTCTTCCTTCCTCCTGTTCCTTTCCCTCCTCCTCTCTTCTTCTTGTTGTTGTTCAGTTGTTGTCCTTTTTTTTTTTTTTTGGTGCTGATCCTGGGGCTTCAACTCAGGGTTTTGGCACTGTCCCCAGCTTCTTTTCATCAATGCTAGTGCTCTACCACTTTGAGCCATAGTGCCACTTCTGGCTTTTTTCTGTGGTTAATTGTAGGTAAGAGTCTCATGGACTTTCCTGCCTGGGCTAGCTTTGAACTGCAATCCTCAGATCTGAAGCTCCTGAGTAGCTAGGATTACAGGTGTGAACCACCAGCACCCGGCTCATATTTTTGTTTTCTGAATTCAAATCATAAAGCTTGTAATCTTTGATAATTATAGAATCTCTGTATACTTCAACTTCTCATACCAGAATGGCACTAATAACACTCTGTTTGTAAGGATCTTACAAAGATTATAAATGAACACCTCAAAGGACCTAGAATAACATGGGCACAGACATAATGCTAGTCATGTGTAGTTTAGAAAGGTTTCATGGGAGCCGGGTGCTGATGGCTTATGCCTGTAATCCTAGCTGCTCAGGAGGCTGAGATTTGAAGATCACGGTTTAAGCCAGCCCAGGCAGAAAAGTCCCCATGAGACTCTTAACTCCAATTTACCACTCAAAAACCAGAAGTGGCTCTGTGGCTTAAGTGGAAGAGTGCTAGCCTTGAGCACTAAGAGGCTTAGGGACAGTGCTCAAGCCCCAAATTCAAGCCCCACAACCTACAAAAAGAAAAAAGGTTTCATAGGAGTTGCGACTTTGAGAATTCCCCGAATAAAGAAAGAAAGGAAGATAAATTGATACACTGAATAAAGAAAAATAGAAGTGGAAAGTATAATTGATAGGCAAAAGTGCTCTGAGTTTGAAAACAATATCCAGGGTGGTTTAATACCATTTCATATGTAACACATTAAAGGAAATCCTTTCCCTAATTTTTCTAAAGCAGGTCAATTCTGTTGATTGGATTTTTGTGACTATAATGGAAGCCCCTCTGTAACAAATGACAGATATAAAGGTGGATCTAGTCTAAACTTCAGTAAATATCAAAGAAACCAGGAGGGCAGACTCTTCTACTTTAATATTTAATGCATAATGGGCACCTTAACTGAAACTCTTGTGGTTACTATTCAGAAACAGTTTGCTTTGTGTATGCTTATAGTTTCTTAGGGAAAGATGGAGATTAGCTGCTATTGTTTTTTTGTTTTTGTTTTTTTTTTCAGTTCTACTCGGGGTTGAACTCAGGATCTTACACATGCTAGGCAAGTGTTCTACCACTATGCTTTGCCACTGAGCTTTATTCCCAGCCCAGCTTTTATAATCAAAAAGTAGTTTTTGTTTTTAAGATTTGTAGCCCAGTCTAGCCTTAAATTTGCTATGTTGCCTAAATTAGCTTGGAACTCACAAACCTCTCACTGAGATTACAAGTGTGTAATCTACTATACTGGCTCTTTCTTTTTTTTTTGGCCAGTCTTGGGACTTGACCTCAGGGCCTAGGTACTGTCCCTGAGCTGCTTTTTCTCAAGGCTAGCACTCTTAACATTTGAGCTTCAGCGGTACTTCCAGCCTTTTCTGTGTATGTGGTGCCAAGGAATCAAACTCAGGGCTTTTTTTTTTTTTAAACTGTATTTTTTTGCCTTTCTTTCTTTCTTTCTTTTTTTTTTTTTTGTACTGGGGATCGAACCCAGGATGTTGCACTTGCTAGGCAAGCGCTTTGCCACTGAGCTACATCCCAGCCCTCAAACCCAGGACTTTATACATGGTAGGCAAGCACTCTGTCACTAAGCCACATTTCCAGACCTGGCTCTGCCTTTTATAATTTATAATTTTGTAATGTTATTTATTAAAAATGTTTAGGATTGCTATCTTGCAGTTGAATGCTTCTTTAAACATAATATTAATGAATATAGTAAGAGACTTTCTTATGATACTTTTTAAAACATCTTACAGCCCAAGAGACAATGAAGATGTTACCTCTGAAAAAGAAGAAAATGTTTTATCCTCATCTTTGAAACACTTAGAATTAATTGAAGAGGAGAATCTTGAAGTGGCCAAAGAAAATGTGTTACCTGAGAATATGACATATCTCCCTAATGTAGATTTAAACAAAGGCAGAAAAGAAATAAGTGGTATGAATCAGAGTACACAGAGTGCTTTCATTCAGGAAGCTCCACACATGTATTTTCCTAACTCTGAAAGCAAAATTCAGGCAACAGACAGAAGTGAAGAAGAACAAGTAGAATTAACAGCTGAAAAAGCTAAAATTGATGCACACGGTCCTGTAGACAGAGCATCACTGAATATTTGCTGTGGGGAAAATAATCAAGAAGACACTGATCTTGCAAATACTATACCTGTTCAAAATGAAAAACCTTCACCTAGTGAGATATTAGAAGAACGAACAACAGTAAAGAAAAAACCCAATGGGAAACAAAAAAACAAATCAACTTTGGAAAAGCTTCCTAGACAAGAGCTATCAAATTTTGTTGGTGACTGGCCTGTTGATAAGACGATTTGTCAGAGGACAAAAAGGAATCGGAAAACTGAAAAAGCCTCATCTATACAAACTGACAAAAAGTATAATCGCCCTCAGTCACGCAGAGTATTAGATACTAATATATGTATGAATGCAGATCATATCCAACAACAAGGATCCCCACAGGAAATTGTAGAGGACAGCAGGAAGTCCCAGTGTGATGATCCCTCAGAATTCCTCAATAGCTGTCAATATGATTCTTATACAAATACTGAAAACAACTCATTTAGTATTGTGAGTGACTGGCCTTCATCTGCTTCTTTAGCTCAAAGAGAGCCAAGATCAAGAATATCGAAGGCTGGTTTAAGTGAACCTATCCTAGAATTTGGAACTAGCGACAGTATGAATGAAATATCCTTATACAGACCACGGGAGGTTTGTTGGGGCACAAGCCCTGAAGAACTGAAAACATTGGGTAGTCCCACTCTCCAAAGTTCTGAAATGCTATCCAGTGAAGTGACCCAGGATAATCAGCCTTGTCTAAGTAAAAAGATCCACAGGCACACACTGCCTCTTACTTTTACCAGTAGTGCAGCAACTATTCCTAGAGTAGTAGGACCACAGACTTCAGCTGAATTTCCAGGGGCATTGCCTAAAGGAGTCCCTGGAATTGAAGTAGGCATGTCTACACAGACTGAACCACAGGATTTTGCTCTCTTGTGGAAAATAGAGAAGAATAAAATCAGTGTTTCAGATTCGGTCAGAGTATTAGCAGGAAGATTGGATGGATTTAAACCAAAAACTTTCAATATTAACACAAAATCAAATGTGCAAGAAACAATTCCTTATAGGGTAATGTATGATAAAAGTACGTTTGTTGAAGAAAGTGAGCTTACCAGTGCTGATGAATCTGAAAATCTGAATATTCTTTGTAAACTATTTGGCTCTGTTTCATTAGAAGCCCTGAAAGACTTGTATGAGAGGTGTAATAAGGATATTATTTGGACCACCAGCCTTTTGTTGGATTCTGAAACGAAATTATGTGAGGATATGGAATCTGAGACTTTCCAAAAATCATATGATGACTCACAAGTTGGGCCTTTTTCTCTCGGTTTGAATTTGAAGGAAATTATTAGCCAAAGAGGAACTTTAGAAGATTCTAACTCTTCTGTGCAAGAGTTTAGTCCAGGAATTGGTATCAATAAATCTAATGCCCAAACCACCTGTGATGCAGAAAATGGGGACTTGGAGCTGGCAGGAACTATAACTCCTGAGAACTCTGGTGGCTTCATAGCAAGCATATTTCCTAATGCTGCTGTAGACAGGAACAGGAATAATGGGGTGCTTCCTAATAATCCAGGTTTATATAGCTTTAAGCAGTCTCTTCCAGCTACTCCAAAGTCCACTGCCTCTAAAGATGTGAATGAAATCCAGAATAATCTAGTAGCCACGGGGTCTGGAGATAGTATGTACTCATTAAATTTGTCAGATATCGTAAACTCTATAACAGGTACATCTGATCTTGAATTAAATGAAGAAGTTTATGTTACTGACTCTTTGGAAATGAAGAAAAATGAAAATCTCCCAAAGGATTATGTCAAATTGGCAAACACAGAGGAAGTTTTGAATGAAGATGAGCAGGAAATGGAGAAAGTTCTAGTGGCAGGAACTACTATGACAGCTGGAGTTAGTGAAGAAAACAAAAGTGACATACTGAATCCCACACCAGTGACAGCCAAGTCTCTGACCATTGACTGTTTGGAATTGGCTTTACCCCCTGAACTGGCTTTTCAACTCAATGAACTATTTGGCCCAGTTGGTATTGATTCAGGTAAGAAAAAAGTAAATTACCTATATGTTTGTTTGTGGTTGAATAAAACACAGAAGTTTCTGTTTCAATGACATCATTTCATGTTAACTGAAATGTGATAGTGTTGGGGGATTTCACACAAAATATTTTTTAGAGGATTTTTTTTTGGGGGGTGCCTTGGGCTTGAACTCAGGACCTGGCCACTTTTTTTGTGCTCAAGGTTAGCATTTTACCATTTGAACCACAGATTCACTTCTATGTTTTTTTTGGGGGTGGGGTGGGGTGGGGTGGTTAATTGGAGATAAGACTCTTAATGGACTTTTTTGCTTGGGCTTTGAGCCGTGATCCTCAGATCTCAGCCTCCTGACTAGCTAGGATCACAGTCGTGAGCCACCAATGCTTGGCAGACTCTGTTTTTAAAAGTAATTTGAAGAAATAGAGAATATATTTTATGTAGAGTTCTATATCCATCTCGTATATATTGATTTTTTTTGTATTTACCTCACTTTTACTTGCATATATGATCATTTTTTAGTCCCCTGATACATGTCATTCAGGTATATGTAAAGCATGAATTAAATTTTTTTTTGGGGGGGTCTGGTTGTGGGGCCTGAACTCTGGGTGCTTTCCCTCAGCTCTTCACCTCAAGGCTAGTGCTCTACCACTTGAGCCACAGCACCACTTCCGGCTTTTTTCTTTTTTTTTGCTTATGTGGTGCTGAGGAATTAAACCCAGGGCCTCATGCATGCAAGGCAAGTGCTCTACCACTGAGCCACCTTCCCAGTCCAATGAATTAATTTTTGAGAATATACTTTCTGAAAAATCTGTATATCAATGAAATATATTGAGAGTAAGGGTAATGAATAACAAATAGATTTATTATGAAATTTTATATATTATACCAATCAAGAAGTGTGAAAACAATGACATATAATACAAAAATATTCCAAGAGGTTTAGTAACTAGAAATGTTAGTAATTAAAAATACAGATTACTTTTCTATGTATGCTAGTTGACTGTATTTTCTGTAAAAGTATAATGAGTAATGATTATATTTTCTTTTCTTTCTCCCCTTCACAAGGGTCTCTAACAGTTGAGGATTGTGTGGTTCATATAGATCTCAATCTGGCTAAAGTGATTCATGAGAAATGGAAAGAATCTGTAATGGTTGGTAGGCTTCTTTGTATGAAGAGCTCTTTTTGTTTGCTTTGTCACCTTTGTTTTGTTGTAAAATCCACCATGTCATATGAAAGAGTTCTGTTGAGTTTTGACTTGAGAGTGAACATTCATTTCCCAATTCTCATAGATTATAAATTGTTTTTCTCTTTTAATATTTGAGATAGTTCTAGATAGTTCAAGTTATATAACTAGTGATGGAGCGCAATGTGATGGTAGATTTATTATTTTTTTTGGCCAGTCTTAGAGCTTGCACTCAGGGCCTAGGCACTGTCCCTGAGCTTCTTTTGCTCATGGCTAGCGCTCTACCACTTGAGCCACAGTGCCACCTCTGGCCTTTTCTGTGTTTGTGACACTGAAGAATTGGACCCAGGGCTTTATGCATGCTAGTCAAGTACTCTACCATTAAGCCACATTCCAAACCCTACATTTTTTTTTAAGGAAAAAAGTAATTTTTTTTTTTGTCGGTCGTGGGGCTTGAACTCTGGGCTTGGGCTCTGTCCCTCAGCTCTTCAGCTCAAGGCTTGCTCTACTGCTTGAGCCATAGCTCCACTTCCAGTTTTCTAGTGGTTTATTGGAGATAAGAGTCTCAAGGATTTTCCTTGCCCAGGCTGGCTTTGAACCCTGATCCTCAGATCTCAGCCTCCTGAGTAGCTAGGATTACAGGCGTGAGCCACCCACGCCCAGCTATTTTTCTTTTTCTTTTTTATTATTAATTCTCCAAAAGACTGTAATACTAATTGGTTAAATTTAAAATAATTAAAAAAAATCCAGCACAAGAGCTCTATAAGTAGAAAAAATATATATACATGTAATCCTACTTTGTAACTTCATCTAATTTTACTGTTTTACTTAGATTTAGTAAGATTAGCTCACATTTTTACAAAAAGAAAATGTAATATACAGTAAAACAGTGCAATTAACCTGTTTACTATCATCTGCTCCTTTGCCAATCTCTTGCTCTAAATTTTTGTTTAGGAGCGACAAAGACAAGAGGAGGTATCTTGTGGCAAGTTTGTGCAAGGTAAAGCATATATTGTTACTTTTAATGTCTTGATGTCGAACTTAGTGTGTTCTTTCTGTGTGTGTATGGTTGTTCTAGTACTGGGACTCAGCTTTTTTTCATTCATGGCTGAAACTTTCCACTTGAACCACACCAGGTCTCTTTGTGTATATGTGTGTGTATTTGTGTGTATGTGTACACTGGGGTTTGAACTTAGGGCCTTGCACTCTTCCTAGTGTTTCCACTCAAGGCTGATACTGCTTGCTTGCTTTCCTTTCTTTCCTTCCTTCCTTCATTCATTTGTTTGCTTCTTTCTTTCTTTCCTTCTTTCTTTCTTTTTTCCCTTCTCTCCCTCCCTCCCTCCCTCCCTCCCTCCCTCCTTTCTTTCTTTCTTTTTTTCTTTCTTTCTTTCTTTTTCTTTCTTTCTTTCTTTCCCTCTCTCTTTCTTTCTGTTTCTCTTTTTCTCTGTTTCTCTCCCTCCCCCTCTCTCTCTCTTTCCCTCCCTCCCTTCCTCCATCCCTCCCTCCCTCCCTCCCTTCCTCCCTTCCTGGTTGTGGGGCCTAAACTCTGGGCCTAGGCACTGTCCCTCAGCTCTTCAGCTCAAGGCTGGTGCTCTACCATTTGAGCCACAGCGCCACTTCCTACTTTTTCTACTTATGTGGTGCTGAGGAATCAAACCTAGGGCCTCTGAAATTCGAGGCAAACACTGAGCCACCTTCCCAGCCCAAGGCTGTTGCTGCTTGAACCACACCTCCACTTACAGCTTTTTGCTGGTTAATTGGTGATAAGAGTCTCTCTGATTACTGGTGTAAATCACTGGCTTACCTGATTATAGGATTATAAGTGTAAGCCACTGGCACTTGGCTTAATTCCTTACTTTGAATGTCAATATTTGTGCACCTCCAGTGAGTAATAGATTTATTAAAATATTGATCTCCTCAGTCTTTGGAGTAGTTAGGCAGAGCAGAGCAGAGCTGTTCCAATTGCTCATTTCCATTGGCTGTAACTTCTCTGGCCCCCATTGTCTTAAATACATGATGCCATTTTTATGTCTGTTTGACATGAAAAAGACTAAGAAGCTTTGAGTTGATGTATAGTTTTATATATATATATATATATATATATATATAATTGCTCATTTGAAATACTGTATTTACACATCATTTCTTGTGTACAGTTATATAGTGTATTTTGAAATTTCAGAGTTGAAATAGATTCACAAATGGAAGAGTTAAAAAAATCATATTTCTTTCACCTCTATACGGTAGATGTAACAGTGAATAATGTTTAGTTTGTACATGAATTAATGAGGATGTGCACTGTTTATATTGTTCTTGTAGATCCTTCTGTGGTTGGACATACTGAAAGTCCTGAGCAAAAATCATCTCAGAGAACTGGAAAAAAATTACTGAAGACTTTAGCAGTCCCTGAAATGCTACCCTTACTGGATCATTGGAATACTCAAACTAAAAAAGTCTCACTCAGAGAAATAATGTCAGAAGAAATTGCCTTACAGGAAAAACATGATTTGGTATGTTAGTAAGATACTAAACTGTTGTCTCTGACTCTAGCTGATTGTGTGTTGCTTACTTTGTGATTTTCATTACTTCTTTGTTTCCCAGACTGGACTTCATATTTAAACAGGTTGAAATTAATGTCAACACTGAAAAATGTTTTTAATATCTGAAGCTGGAGATTTTTGCTTCTAGGTTGATACTCTTTTATTTTGCAAGTGATCTGCAAAATTGTTCTTCATTGTTAACATTTACCTTTAATTTTTTACTTCTAGAAAAAAATGAAAAAGGATCTTCATTTAACTATAATTTCATACAGAAGTTACTAATGTATCTATTTTGTTATAAGTATATAGCCATCTCTGAAACAAAATTTTTACAGAAAATTTCAGAAACTTAAGAATTTGAATTTAAAAGGAAATATTCTTCCTTTTCTAACTTTCCAATTAAGTTCAAGTAGAAACTACTTTGAGATTTATTTACTTTTCTTTCTTTTTTCTTTCTTGTTGGTCGTGGGGCTTGAACTCAAGGCCTGGTTGCTATTCCTGAGCTCCTTTTGCTCAGAGCTATCACTCTACCACTTTGAACTACAGTGCCACTTCCAGCTTTCTGGTGGTTTACTAGAGATAAGTGTTTCATGGACTTTCCTGTTCAGATTGGTTTTCTCACTTTTTTTTGGTGGGGGGGGGTCCTTTGTGAGGCCTGAACTCTGGGCCTAGGCGCTGTCCTTCAGTTCTTCAGCTCAAGGCTAGCGCTTGCCACTTAAGCCACAGTGCCACTTCTGGCTTTTTCTGCTTATGTGGTGCTGAGGAATCGAACCCAGGGCCTTATGCATGCAAGGCAAGCACTCTACCACTGAGCCACCTTCCTATTCCCTCAGATTGGTTTTAAACTACAATCCTCAGGTTGGTTTTAAACTGTCACTAAGATTATAGGCATGAGCCTGGCTTACTTTCATTTCTTATTTCAACATTTAAATTTTAATCCATAAGTGAGTTTAATTTCTTTTCCATTTCTTTTTCTTAAACTTTTTTTTTGTTTTAAATTCTGACAGAATTAAAGAAATAAAACAGTCTAGGTTCCCATGGCTTATACCTATAATCTTTGCTACTCCAGAGATTGAGATTTAAGAATTGTGGTTTGAAGCTAACCTCAATATAATAATAAAGTTGCCACAAGTTTACGTCTAGATTTTTTTTGGCAGTTAATTGGAGATAAAAATCTCTTGGACTTTCCCTCTGGAGCTGGTTCCAAACTTCAATCCTCAGATCTTAGTCTCCTGAGTAGCTAGGATTATAGGCGTGAACCACCTATGCCAGGGCAGCCATATGCTGCTGTCGCTGCTGCTGCTGCTGCTGCTTTCTTCTTTCTGCTTCCTTTTTTTTCTTCTTCGTCTGTCATGGGCCTCGAACTCTGGGTTTGGGCATTGTCCCTCAGCTCTTCAGCTCAAGGATAGTGCTTTACCATTTGAGTCACAGCACCACTTCCTGTTTTCTGGTGGTTAATTGGAGATAAAAGTCTCACTGATGTTCCTGCCTGGGCTAGCTTTGAACCTTGACCCTCAAGATCTCAGCCTCTTGAGTAGCTAGGATTGCAGGCCTGAGCCACTGGTGCCTGGCTCATCTTTTGCTTCTTATTGAAGCCAAGCTAACCCTAATGTGAGCCTTGGATTCCAATAGACACAACTTTATATTCTTCTTAAACTTGTGAATAGAACCAAAGTCTTATTTCATGGACTGCAACATTTCTTTGTGTTCTCTATCACTAGAGCTCAGATCAATTCAGAAAATGCTATGGTGGATATGACCTCCACCAGTAAACTTGAGTTGTCCAGCTGTGTGATCTGGAGTCTAATGTGTAGCCTCAGGCAGACTGGTGAGGCTGTGCTTCTGCTGGAGCCCAGACCCACAGCTCTTGGGCTAGCTTCCTACCAGTACCGCATGCCATCTGGTACCACATGTTGCTGGCACAACTGTGCCTCCCACCCTTAGATTCCTCAGTGCCAGAGAGAAAATTACTTAATGTTTTCCCTTCAGTCTTTGTACTCAGAAAAATATACCTTGTTTATCTTTTTTTTTTTGTCAGTCATGAGGTTTGAACTCTGGGTCTGGGAGCTGTACCTGAGCTCTTCAGCTCACTCTGCCACTTGAGCTACAATGCCACGTCTGGTTTTCTTATTGGAGATAAGAGTCTTGTGGACTTTTGTGGGCTTTCCTGCCTGGATTGGCTGTGAACCGCGATCCTCAGATCTTACCTTCCTGTGTAGCTAGGATTACAGGCGTGAGCCACCAGCACCAGGCTCACCTTGTTTATTTTTTGAGCAAAGAACATGAAAGAAACTTTTATGTAGAGTGTGTGATATAATTAATTGAATAATTATAATAATTGTAAAATTAATTGTAATTGTAAAATTATAAGGTCATTAGTTTTCAGTCCATAATTTAAAAAAAAAAGGTGCTGGTCCTGAGGCTTGAACTCAGGGCCTGGGCACTGCTTGAACTTTTTTTGCTCAAGGTTAGCGCTCTACCACTTGAGTCACAGCTCAAAAAAACTTAAGAAGCCGGGTGTCAGTGGCTCACGTCTGTAATCCTAACTACTCAGGAGGTTGAGATCTGAGGATCATGGTTCAAAGCCAGCCCGGGCAGGAAAGTCCGTGAGACTCTTATCTCCAATAAACCACTCGAAAACTGGAAGTGGTGCTGTGGCTCAAGTGGTAGAGTGCTCGCCTTGAACTGAAGAATGCAGGGACAGTGCCAAGCCCAGAGTTCAAGCCCCACCATGGACCAAAATAACAACAAAAACAAAAACAAAATGTTTAGCCGGGTGCCGGTGCCTCATGACTGTAATCCTAGCTACTAAGGAGGCTGAGATCTGAGGATCACGGTTCCAAGCCAGACTGGGCAGTAAAGTCTGTGAGACTCATCTCCAGTAAACCACCAGAAAACTGGAAGTGGCACTGTGGTTTGAGTAGGAGAGCGCTAGCCTTGAATTGAAGAGTTCAGGGACAGTGCCAAGTCTCAGAGTTCAAGCCTGACTACCAAAAACAAAAACAAAAAGCAAACCAGAAACCAAAAAACAAAACAAAACCAAAAACCCCCAAAACCAAAACTTTAAGTTTTTTGCTGCTGTATTGGAGATAAGAGTATCACAGACTTCTTGCCTGGGCTGGCTTCAAACTGTGATCCTCAGATCTCAGCCTTCTGAGTATCTAGGATTACAGGTATGAGCCATAGTACCTGACAATTTCATTTAATTTTTGAGATAGAGTCTAACCATGTAATCCAGGCTGGCCTCAAACTTGTGATCCTCCAGCCTTAGCCGCTGAGTACTAGGATTGCAAATGTGTATCACCATGCCTAACTGGTGTGGAGGTTTTAGAGATCTCAAGTATGAATTGTGAAAAAGAATTCTGATAGTTATTTTAGACTAAATATATTTGTGGAAAAACTCTAATTGACATGTTGAATTGAATCTCCTTTGTACAGTTAAACATTTAAAACAACTTAAAAAATTACGCATTTTAAGATTTCCTTTCTATCTGAATTTGTACCTTCTTTGTACTTTATGGTTTTACCCATTGAGGAGAACATGTTTTTGAGGATATTTGTGGAATCACAGAGTGTCTGTTTTGTGAGGACTGTGGGAGAAATTTCTTTTAGATCTCAGTACTTTTTCTGAGCCACTGGTTTGTTTTTATTTTGTGGACACTGAAAATCTTTGTTTCCCCCTTTGCTTTGTTCACTAAGGGACTCAGAACTAAATTGGTGGCCCACTTTTAGCAATTGTACAGGATTTTATGGCATGAGCAGTGTTCTGACAAATGCTTTGTTAGGCAGTTTTGTTGTGTGAAGATGACACAGTACTTTGATAATCCTAGATAGTACAGCCTGCTACACCTATAGAGCACATTTTATGTGTGCCTATCGCTGATCACAGTGTTCTTATGTAGTACTTGGACTAGCTATAGATAGTTATCTTCTGTCCTTTTTATGTATTGTGATCAGATGTTTGGTTGTATGTAGGTATGTGCGTTTATATATACATGCACATGTGTGCATCTGTGTGACTGTATGCATAGGTGTATATTTATGAGCAGCTTTGTGTACTTGGCAAAACATGGATATAAATAGTATACAAATACTTACACTACAAACTTCAGCCTTTTAACCAGTGAAGAAAGGCTGGCTTATAAAATGTTAGTCTTTTTGCAACAGAATAACCAGCTTTTGTTCAGCATTATTTTATGTTTCATCTTAAAGGTGCTTTTTATGTTTCTGTTTTAGAAAAGGGAGACACTTATGTTTGAAAAGGATTGTGCCACTAAGCTAAAGGAGAAGCAGCTCTTTAAAATATTTCCAGCCATTAACCAAAATTTCCTAGTGGACATTTTCAAGGATCACAAGTGAGTCCTGGGAGTGGAAAGTTTGGCTGTAGTTTCTACTCTGATATCGCTGGTGGATATACCAAGCTATTATTTTTCTGATAAAAATAATGTGATGTATATAATATAGGTGTATATGTACAGAAAGTGAGCAGTTTCTGACAACTTATGATTCTTCTTGATTTTTCTTATGTATGTACTAATATGTGTGCATGATACTTATTTTTTATGTGCATATACATATATGCATTTTATTTAAAAAGTTGCTTTTTATATACTGATTTTGTAGTTTTGCTGGTAGTTTATCTTCCTATCTATACATAATGATCTGATCTTGCTTTAAATATTTAAGTATTCTATAGTAGGAAAGTACCATGATTTATTTAAATTTTCCTCTTTTTATGGATTTTAAAACTGTTGGAAAGATTGGCAATCATAACTACAACTGCTAGTTTATATATGTACATTGAAAACTTTCCTTTAATAAAAGTGTAACCTTCCTGGATATTAGAAATTAAGTTTTTACCAGTCTGATGAGAAAAATATTTTTTTAAATTTTTGTTTTTCTGATAAATGTGAAGCCTTAATACCCTCCTCCCCCCCATCAGTTGCTCATTTTTGCCAATTTTTCTCTTTCTAGACTTGAGGGCTCTTTAGATATCATGCACAGTCTTTGTTAAGATAGAGTACAGTTATTTTTCCTGCTGTAATGATAATCTCTAACTTATGATGTACACATTGATTGCTTTTTTTTGGTGGTATTGGGAAGTTAACTTGCTAGTCAGGTGCTGTGTCACTTGTACCACTGAGCCACACCATCCCCCAATCCATACATATATATTTTTTGTCAGTTGTGGGGCTTGAACTCTGGGCCTGGTCACTGTCCCTGAGCTCTTTTTGTTCAGGGCCAGCACTCTACCACTTTGAACCACAGCGTCACTTCCAGTTTTCTGATGGTTAATAAGGAGATAAGAGTTTCTTGGACTTTCTTGCCCGGGCTAGCTTTGAATCATGATCCTTCGATCTCAGTCTCTTGAGTAGCTAGGATTACAGACGTGAGCCATCAGTGCCTGGCTTCATATATCTCTCTATTTAAAAAAAAATTGTTATGAAGGTGATGTACAGAGGGATTACAGTTACATAAGTCAGGTAAAGAGTACATTTCTTTTTGGACAGTGTTACCCCTTCTCTCCCAGTTTTTCCCTCCTATCTGCTCACAAGCTGTACAGTTCATTTTCAACAGTGTCCAGTGAGTACCACTGCTGCATTTTCATATATATTTTTAATTCATGTATTTTAGCAGAAAATCTTGTTCTTATTCTTTGTGAACTTTATGTCTTTAGTTTTAGTCTTATTTTGTATTATCCAAAGATTAAATAATATTTCCTTTTTTGGTATAGGTCCTAGGGCTTGAACTCAGCGCCTGGGCACTGTCCCTGAGTTTTTGTGCTCAAGGGTGGTACTCTAACACTTGAGCAGTAGTTCCACTTCTGGCTTTTTTTGTGGTTAACTGGATGGAGATAAGTATCTCACAGCCTTTCCTGCCCAGCTTGGCTTCGAACTAGGATCCTCAGATCTTAGTCTCCTGAGTAGCTAGGATTATAGGCATGAGCCACCAGTACCCACTTTCTTTTAATAAGCAAAAATTTCGAATAGACCTAGCATTTTTTATATGTGTATCTGAAGTAGAGACTTATAAGTGAAATTAAAGGTTTACCTTCATTATTTTCCTAAGTGATTAACAGGATGAATGTATTGTCTTAATTCACTGACAAAAAATATACCAACTGTTTATTGGGTCCTGAGTTGCCACTATGTTGTTTTAAATATTGTTTTTTGACCGTAGGGACCTGCTAGCTAGACTGTGCTGGCCTGGAAGTTGCTGTGTAGACCAGCCTGGCCTAGAACTTGAGATCCTTTTGTCTCAGGCTGTCCATGTCTGTACCACCATGTCCAGCTGAATAGTGTGCTTGATGTTTGATGTATTAGACATGCTTTTACTTTGAATAATATATACTTTTTCTTGTTTTTAGTCCAGATCTCTCTAAGCCCAGACTGTCTTGGAACCTGTCTGTTGTCCTCCTAAGTCAGCCTTACGAGTGTACTAAGATTATAGGCACAGGCCTATATGTGGCCATGTATATATAAATTTTTATTTTTCCTGTAGTAGTATGGTTTGAACTCAGGACCTTGTATTTGGTAGGCAGGTACTCTACCACTTGAGCCCTTTTTACCCTGTTGCTTTAGTTATTTCTTTAGATTAAGGTCTTGCTTTTTGCCTAGATGGGTATGGACTATGAGGCTCTTATTTAAGTTTCCCATGTAGTTCAGGTGGCAGTTTTGTGTGTACCTTGTCCACATTATTTATTGATTGAGATGGGGGTTTTGTGAACTTCTCACCCAGGCTGACCTTGGACTGTGGTCTTCCTAATCTCTGCCACTTGAGTAGCTAAGATTAGAGGCATGCTGGCTACTATGCTGGCTTAATATGTATGTTCGTTGTTGTTTGTGGTCCCCAGGTCTGGACTTAGGGTCTCATGCTTGGTAAGCAGGGGCTTTACCAACTTTCAGGTCTCACTCCCAACTCTCAATAGATTCTTTTTTTTAAATTTATTTTTATTTTTTGTCGGTCATGGGGCTTGAACTCTGGGCCTGGGCGCTTGAACTCTGGGCCTGGGCTCTGTCCCTCAGCTCTTCAGCTCAAGGCTAGTGTTCTACCACTTGAGCTACAGGTTTTCTGGTGGTTTATTGGAGATAAGAGTTTCATGGTCTTTCCTTCCCAGGCTGGCTTTGAACCCTGATCCTCAGATCTCAGCTTCCTGAATAGCTAGATTACAGGTGTGAGCCACTGGCACCTGGCTCAATATATACTTTTTTTTTTTTTTTTT